>NC_083625.1:8090735-8237368 GCF_963584025.1 Labrus mixtus | reverse complement strand
CCCCGGGGGTTATTTGCAAGCAACGTAAGTAACTGTTTTTTCTACACTTTTTCATATATTCAGTCAAATCCCCTTCGTTTAGGGCTCAAACTTCAAATACTCTGAAGAAGGAAAGAACAAACTCTTCAGCGATTACAGCCTCGCAGCTGACCAAACTGAGAGTTTATTGTTATGCTTTGGTGCACCTGCAGCTTCATCCACATGACATCTCATGCTGATCATGACACAAATGTAGACATTCCTCAAAACTACTCACCAGGACTCAAACCAGGCAGAAACATTTAGAAAGATTTACTGTGCAAACACAGTCTAATCAGTTCAGTCATTATATTGTCCCTGCAACTTGTTTTTAGAGTGCATCCTGTTGAAGTCACACGGTTGAACGTTATCGTCATGCTTTGCACTTTTTTATTGTTTTTCTTCTTTTGTTTGATCCAAACCAATCTCTACTGATGATTAAATCAAACTGATTAAATCAAACTGGGCATAATCACTAAAACAAAGAGAACCCCTGATAAGCCACATTATTACATTTGGTTGACCTCACATGTGCACTCAGGTTTCACACACACACACACACACACACACACACACACACACACACACACACACACACACATACACACACACACACACACAATCACACACACACACACACACAATCACACACACAATCACACACACACACACACACACACACACACACACACACACACACACACACACACACGCATGCACTCCATCACCCTGTTCTTCATAAGGAGGGGTGATTGAAAAGGAACTAAGCTAAGTTACGTGCTCACTCTTCATGCTGGAGCTCAGTCCTCCTGAAACATTCTTCCTGCACAGCGACGACTCAGCATTCTACCTCCGTGTTTAGAGTGTGGGCCGCTAATACCTCGAGAGGTTTCATTGCACTTCGAAATAATCCAAAGTTCAGACAAGCTGCAGGAATTTCAAAGTCGATTACTGGGTCCAACACATGCAGCAACAGGGCAGCTTTTACTGCTGTTTATTTTTTGATTTTTTTTCTATTTATTTTTACGAGGAGTCAAGAACACTTTGCCAGGATTTTATCTGATGTGACAATATCATGGGCTTTTGTATGAAGGAGCTGCTTTAAAAAAAACATTTTTTTAAAGATGTTTTATGTTACAAAAGAAGACTAAGTCAACAGGTGAGTCTATTTATTTTTTCTTTCTACATATTTGAATGCATAAGATAAATCAGATAATGCAGCTAGTGTCTTTTTTACTCCCAATACTTCCACAGAACAAAATACTTTTTGATTTTTTTGTGAAATTCTAAATATTCTAGAGGACCCTAAAAACCCCAGGATCTACCATTAGCATTCAAGTCGGCTTGTGGAGTTCTACAAGAACAAACTATGGCGTTTGGGGACCTCCTGGAGCAGGTGGGCAGCACAGGACGCTTCCAGATCCTGCATGTGACCCTCCTGGTCATACCTGTCCTGTTGATGGCTAGTCACAATCTGCTGCAGAACTTTGTGGCCGCCGTGCCCGCTCACTACTGCAGCGCTCAAACTAACCTCTCTCAGTCCCGGCTGACCGCGGAGCAGACGCTGTTGATCACGGTGCCGCTGGAGAAGAATGGAAGGCCGGATAGGTGTCAGCGTTACGTCACTCCACAATGGCACCTCATAGCTGAGAACGGGACCTCCAGCTCAGGGGACCAGGGAGACGCTCAGGATGATGGGGCGAACATTGACCTGCAGGGATGCACAGATGGATGGTCCTACAACATGACTGAGATGACCTCCACCATCATATCTGATGTAGGACTAAATATCTTCTTTTTTTTTTACATGATTGTGTGCGTGTGTGTCTTCGGTCATTTGTGTTCATTTGTCTTACTTCTTGTCAGTGGCACTTGGTGTGTGATATGCGCTCTTTGAAGGAAATGGGTCAAACAGTCTACATGGGAGGTGTGCTTTTGGGAGCTTTTATCTTTGGAGGTCTGTCAGACAGGTAAACTTTGTGCAAATCATTTTAAAGCTTCTGTACAGTATAAGACATGTATCTGTTTCAGTAATCATAAATGTCAAATCTCATCAAAAGATATATAAATATCATGAGAAAAGTGTAAACTGTACAAGCCAAACACCACCTTCAACTGTGTGGTAACCCCTAGATACGGACGACGCAACCTCCTGCTTTTTTCTAACCTGCTGATGGCCGTGTCAGGAACGTGTGTCGCTTTCTCCCCCTCCTTCTCGCTCTTCTGCCTGTTCCGGTTTATGTGTGGCATGTCTCTGTCCGGCATGGGTCTCAACACCTTCTCGCTCAGTAAGCCTTTCACCTGGAGGGGGGAACAATTAAAGTATTGTGTTAAAAAAGGGCCTAACTGAAATCAGCCATGTTGAATAATCAAAGTCCATTAAATATCTCTCCTTCATTCATCTGTTTCAAGTTGTGGAGTGGATCCCCACTCGCATACGGACTGTGACGGGGACATTAACAGGTTACTGTTACACGGTGGGACAGCTGATCCTGGCGGTCATAGCCTACTTCATCCGAGACTGGAGGTGGTTGACCCTGACTGTGTCTTTGCCCTTCTATGTTTTCTTCCTCTACTCATGGTGAGTACCAAGACTCTCAAAATGAAAGTTCTTTGATGATGGAGTCTGAAGGCTAAGTGATCAATGTCACTCATCACACTATGAATCAACACACTGAGCAAATATCTTCTACAGGTGGTTTCTTGAGTCTTCAAGATGGTTGGTCCTGAGTAATAACTGTGAGGAAGCCGTCAAAAACCTTCAAAGCGTGGCCAGATTTAATGGCCGACAAGAGGAGGGAGAAAAAATTGACGTTAAAGTAAGGGAGCGTTAAAGTCTCTGCAGCATCTACCTCGTTTTAGAATGAATCTAGACTGACATAACCCTTTCTTTTTTGTACACAGATGGTGCAGGAATCTATGAAGAAAGAGTTGTCCTGTTCGCACGGCACCTACACCATCCTTGATTTGTTCCGCACCACCACAATGAGGAATATGACACTCTGCCTTAGTGCTGTCTGGTACATGTTACACATCTGTCATGTAAAACCACGGTGACCCGTTTCAGAAGTGGGACACTTCAATGACACAGCGCCTACTTTTTTTTTGTTTTGAATCTCTAGGTTATCAACAAGCTTCGCCTACTATGGTCTTTCTATGGATCTGCAGAAATTTGGGGTGAACATCTACCTAATCCAAGTGATCTTTGGAGCTGTCGACATCCCTGCTAAAGTCGTCATAACTGTGACTATGAGTTACATCGGAAGGCGGCCATCACAGTGCGGTGCTCTCATATTGGCTGGAGTGACTATTCTGGCCAACGTGCTGGTACCTTATGGTATTTAAAACACCCGTACAAAATACAGTGTGATTGTCAGAACACATACAAACAGGAAAACGACCTGATGCATGTTCCTCTCCTGTGCAGATCAACAGACTGTGCGCACCAGTCTGGCTGTGGTGGGTAAAGGTTGCCTTGCTGCCTCCTTTAACTGCTGCTACCTTTACACTGGAGAGCTTTACCCCACAATCATTCGGTGAGTCTGAAACTTTTCAATGTTGTAGGTTTATAGATTCACTCGAGGAATTCAGTTCCCTTTATATGTAAGATACTCAGCTGTTTCTATCCGGTACTTCTGTAAACCCTGTAAAAGACCCGTTTAAGAAGTCTGCAGCCAGGTTTATCATCTGTACATTATTGTCAGGAATATAAACTAGAGCCCAACCAATTTATCCACCAGTCAATAATATCAGTAGATATAAGCACATCCAGTGACTACTGATATCGGCTAATTTTATTGCAGATTTATGCCCCAATATGACTTCATTTATTCAGCAGTCAAAAAGCATTTCATTTGAGTTTCATCGTATCACACCAGCAGTTCTCTTTCTGCAGCAGAGGGCGCTATAGGGATTACAACCAGCATTATCACTCCACAGTGTCAGGCGGTGATGCATGTACATGAGCAGTTACTTTGCAGTTGAGTGACCATCTTTTTCCACAAGTGTTTGATACCTGCATTTGAGGGATCAACGCCCCCCAAAACATTGTATCTCTATACCTATATTTCTACAGGTCCAGGATAGATATAAGAACAATACCGGCCGATATATTGGTATTGGATTTTTTTCTCTTCCTAATATTGGTCTGGCCCTAATATAAACAATAACAACTCATTTTAAAATAAATCCAGGCATGCGGGTGCAGTTTAAGCTCCTTTGCTTTAAGACAGAAATCCCTGGTAGCAAATTGGTGAAAATCTACCAAAACAAAAATATGTGCAGCTCACGTGTGCATAGAGTGATCTGCTTTAGGACATGTCGTTGCTCTGCAGTTCAGTGTGCAGAAATGATTTATGGTAGGATGTCAACAAAAGGTTATTTGGGCAGTTACTTATTGACTGTGTTAAACAAAGATGCCTAGAATGACACCAGGGTCATGACAATGATCATAACCTGAATGACCACACAGTTACATATTCTTCTTGTGCAACACAGAGATGTAAAAAAAAAAAAAAATGACTCTGAAACTATGGACTGAAGAATTCATTTAATTTGATGTCTTAAGGGGTTTTTGTCCATGGTCACTATTAGCTCAAGATGATCATCAGCATCGCATCATGATCAGAAAAAACTAATTGAAAGCCATTGTTGCCTGTTATTTGCTAAACTCACTTTGTGATCTTTTAACCTGACGAGCATTATTTAGCTTTTCTCTCTTACTGACAGCGTGTGTGCTTCCAGAAGTGCAGTTGAATGCACCTGACACCAACAAACCACATTCAACTCCTGCTTAGTCAAATGCTCCGTTTAAAATTGTCTGTATAATGAATGCCCATTTCCTCCATCAAATGTCATCTCTGTGATATATTCAGCAACAGAGTGGGAGCCTGAGGGGCTTAACAAACACCTGGAGGGGCTACAGGGCGTGCTCCTTTATGACTGAGTTATGCTACATCTTTCAAGCTACTTTAGACAGTAGAATTCCCCATGGTATGAGAGATACTTGGATTTTAAAATAATAGTTTTCAAAGGCAAAAATCCAATTTACCTAGCTCCTGCCACCTAAAATGATGCAAACATAGTCTAAAACTTGACTAAACATATTTGATTACAGTCTGGCTACCAGACAACAGCTACTGTTTGCATTCTTTCACTTCACTATCTAACAAGAGTCTGAATACTAACATTACTCACTGACATTCATCTAGTTGTAAAAAAGAAGGCTGACAGTAAGAACAGCTAGGACATTGCCATTAGCTGTGCTCTGATGGCGTCCGGGTAATTTTATTTTATAAACCTTTTTCATAGGTTTTTTTTTTCATATTTTCATAAACCTTAATGGCACTGATGTCCCCCCCCAGAGTTTCACAATCCACTTCCAACTGGGAAGTGATAGTATGATAACAATTGTACATTTCTTTCTATGTATATGACTTCCACATTCAATTATAATAACACTATTTGATGCTCAGTAATACGGTGGCCTGTAGGTACATAGGCTTGGCAACAGCTGACACGAGGTACATTTAGAGAATCGTGCAGCATATTCATAAACGCTGCACTTTCAAGAGCAAATGCAAACATTCAAATGACATGCAACAGCTGCAATGTGCTGCAAATACATACACAAGGACTGTACGTCTGTTGAAAGGGCTGACCTTGCAGCGTTTTTTTATTGGTCGTTTCTGACTGAGTGTGTGTTTTTGACTTGTATTTGCGGCGTGTTTGATGTTAATGCAGATGTTTCAGCTTTTTGCAGCACGTTCATTTCTTTTGCAGTGCGTCTCAGCCGTTGCATTTAATTTAAGTGAAAGTGCAGCGTTTCTGAATATGCTGTTTCTCTGAAAAGCTGTTGCCGAGCCTCTGCACCTACAGTAACGTATTTTTACTAAATCTGAAAAAGACAGAGTGAGACCTCCAAACAAATTCTTAAGGACTGTCCATTTAGGTTAACAGTTTGAACATACTGCCAGTGATAGTTTATCACATGCATCATCATCACTGATTGAAAGTGTTCAATGGCTGTAAGTGGCCTTTTAAAGCTTTGTTTTCTCTCTCAGTCAGAATGGTATGGGCTGGGTGTCTATGATGGCTCGTGTAGGGGCTATGGTGGCCCCGATGGTCCTTCTCATGGGGGACTACATGCCTTGGTTACCAGGTGTGATCTACGGAGGTCTTCCTATTCTCAGTGGAGTGGCTGCAGTATTCCTCCCTGAAACACTTGGATCGCCCCTTCCTGACACAATACAGGACGTGGAGGACAGGTAAGATCAGCCAGCAGCAATGCTGGGCTTGAATGTTTGTAGCAGGTGTTATGATTTCTGACAAAATATTACTATAGCAAAAATAATGTCACTACAGAACAAAGACATTCAGCTATAAGGGGATGTAAATGGGGATTTAAATGTCACTAAATGTACATCGCAAGCCAAATTAACTCTGTAAGTCTAGATAACTTCTGAACAAGACATGCAGACAAAAGTTACAACAATCACAGATAATACCAGTAAAATTAAAGTCACCTCAAACAGCAGAAGGGAAGCTTGAGTAGAATACTTTGAGGAAATGCAGCTTCATAAAACGTGACTGTGGGAACAACACTGCACTATTCCTGACATTAGCAGCTGCTTGCATGTTTTGGTTAAGTTAGCTCAAGACATGAAGCACAAAACAACAGTAGCTAACTGTTAGCTCACAATGCTAACTTACAGTCTTGTTCAGGGGTGGGCAACTGGCGGCCCGGGGGCCACATGCGGCCCCCATCAACCCTCAACGTGGCCCTCAGGTCAATTTTTACACATCAATTAATCGGGAACATGAAGAAAACATGACTAAATCTGCCATGAAATCATGAAAACCAGAAGTATGTCCATAATAATATTTGATCAGTGGCATATGTTGAGTTAAATTGGAGACAAAATTGACTGTAATTGTTTTTGTATGCTACAATTTGGCCCCTCTGGCAGTGAGAATTAAATGAATGTGGCCCTTGCTGTGACCAAAGTTGCCCCATCCCTGGTCTTGTTAGTGAAGCTCGTTTACATGTCATCTTCTTCATACACCTTGTCGTCGTCATTATCATCCATCTGTTGCAAGACAATATCAGAACTCATGGGCATCTCTGGTCTAGCCACCTGAGACCAGCAGCAATGAAAGAGATCCAATCAAGGCTTATTTTATGTGCGTTAACAAAGTTGACTGTAACTGGCAACCTGAGAAGCGAGGACGGGACCTTAAGAGCGACTTTTTTTATCTGCACTAACAGAGATATTTACTTAAAAAATATATAATATTTAAGCTAAATTGCGTTTATATGTCTGTTAATGGGTTAGCCTGGCCGGGATTGTTTTACGGTGGATTGCGTTCCGACCATTTAGCTCATGTGCCTCACCTGTGCCAGTGTTTGGGTGAAAGGAGTGACCATGTTAACTGATGACTTTTAGTTTAAGGAATCTATGGATGTCATAATCACAAAAGTAAAAAAAATAACAGATTGTCATTAACAGTTGTCTAAAAGTATAACAGTTGTCATTAAAATGCCTATATTTAATGAAATGATAAACTGTTATCGTCAGATAAAAACAAAAACGAAAAGGCATTTGTAAAGACAGCTATAGGCTTTTAAACAGCTGTTGTAGACTTCCAAGCCTACAGAAATAGGCCTGAGTAGACCCTCCCAGATTAGACATTCATGTGCCACCTGGAGTTTACAGTGTCTTGTTGTAAGTTACAAACTATGTTTAAAGTTTAAGGCTAAAGAATTCAGGCTTCTAGGACTAACTATAATCCTGGACTCAAATCACAGCATCAACGAACCATGGGCACAATAATTCCGGCCACTGAAAAATCTATATAGGCTATAATAACAAAAAAAAAGGCGGTTTGGTGTCTTTGATATGTGTAGGCTAAACTAGACAATATTTTTCATTGTTTAGGCCTACATAAATATTAGTGGTGGTTGGATTTGGTGAGCATTGAGTTAGGGTATATAGGGCCTTAAAATCCTGCAGGCTCCAAAATCTAAACATTACAGCAAGCAGAAGGACTCTGGGTCAGAGATCCTCTTGTGGTTATTCCATCAGCAAAAATCTTCTCAAGAAACACCTGTAGGCCATAGTAAGAGAGCAAGAGTAAAAAAAAAAAAAAAAGAACTGTCCATGTCTGATTTTTATCTCTGTTTTTAAAACAGGGGATCTGGGAGAAGCTCCAAAAAGACACCAAAGGAAGCAATAATCTTGCAAGACACTCAGTCGAATCTCCTAAAGCAGACTGCCTGAGGGCATCTCTGCTCTACTTCTGACGTTTTTACTGACATGTTAATGAAACTTGAGTGGGTGCTGCTTCTTTTTCTGGCCTGCTTATTTGTTTGATTTTTTTCCTTTTTGAGCATGTTATTAGTCATGAACGCTGGAACAAATGGAGTTTCAATGTTATTGTTAACAGGTCAAACAGTGAAATGAATAGCTTAAAAAAACTGACTTTTGTATTTGATGTCCAGTAGATTAGGTCTCTGAAGTAATGTTTATATTTTATATGTGTGTATACAAAGAGGATATAATTCTTAATAAAAAAAAACCTCCTCCATGTTACAGTTCTCCGCTGTTCTTTTTCAAATGAGAAATGAATTCAATGTGTCTTGTGTGTATCTCTCTTCTTCTGGTCTTTTTCTACACCTAAAATAATAACTATGATTTCAAAACAACAGCCCGTTTAATGAGACTGGCTCACTGTCACTGCTCACTTTTTTAAATTACCTTAAAAAGTTGGATGAAAAACAGAAGATGAATAGATGGTTTTAATCCAAGTGCAGAACAGACAGCGCCACCCAATGGAAAAAAAGATGTACAACAGGTCCAGCTATCAGACAATGCCCTGACGTCATCCTGTGCTTCTGATATCAATCAATCAGTAAGCCAACCTGGAGTTCTTTTCTTAAACATACATGGCTATACAGTTACCACTCCAGTTTTACTTGTCACTCTTTAGTTTAATGTTTGCACTACACCCTCTGGTTTCCTGTAGACTGGACCAAAAAAGTCCATATACTCTGTAAATATTAAACTTCACATAGACAGTGTGTCTGCAGGGCCGGTAATGAACAAGCACAAACATGGGAAACCAAATATTGCATGGTCACTGAGACAAAGTTCAACAAAAGGAAAACAAAAAACTTCAGATAAGAAGCTGACTCAGGGGCGGCTGTGGCTCAGTTGGTAGAGTCGGTCGTCTCACAACTGGAAGGTTGGGGGTTTGAACCCCAGCTCCTGCAGCCACATGTCCGAGTCCTTGGGCAAGACACTTCACCTCAAGTTGCTCCCGCTACTTCGTCAGCAGTGTATGAATGTGTATGAATGGGATTAGTTACTTCTGATGGTCACTTTATATAGCAACCTCTGCCATCAGTGTGTGAATGTGTAGGTCTGACCTGCGGTGTGAAAGCACTTTGAGTAGTCAGAAGACAAGCCCGAGAAAAGCTCAGGTTCATTTACACTAACTTACTCTGAGCAGTCTCACATCTCACAGTGTCTAAAAGTGCCGTGTACATTTTGCAACATATTAATAAATAGTGAATTAAACTGACGTTGCAAAAGGACTCACTGTATGTATTGCTCCTGTCTTGGCACAGCTCTCTCTGTGCGCATTTACAGTTTGTCATAATCACCATCACAGAGGGACACAAGCTTTAACCAAACATATTTTTAAAGTTGGAAACATTTTCTTTGTCAATATATTTGTGCTGATATTAACAACAGGTAATAAACCTTGGTGGTCAGTGTACTGAAAGTGAACACTTTAAATGTCTGAGTAAAATAACAAACTAACATCTTAAGTGTAATGTTAACTTTAAATAAAACACTGGAGACACTGCTTTGTTTTAAAATACATTGACATTTATAATAAACTCTGTTTTTGACTAGAGGATTTTTGTTATTTTAAATTTGCAATAATTGATGATGGGATCTTAAACTGCTTGTAGTTCAGTATCACTAGCTCTGCTCAATACCGACAAACATTGTTACTGTATATTTATCACATATTATGTTTGTTTTTGAATGAAGACACACGACGGTACCTTATAGAAAACAGGATCCTTCTCACTTCTTGAAGCTGGTGAATCTCCTCTGGCACGCTTATTATGAATCCTGCTGTTATGACACCATCTAGTGGTGAATGCACGCTAAAGCATAAGCAAAACTGATCATTAGAATACTTGTATATGTATACTGTATGTATGACTTCTGTCTTTTTTTGTCATAAAAAACGTAAAAGTTTCACCCTTCTTGATAACCCTATTTGCATTCAATATAATAAGGCGACTCTAAATTACCTTTTATTCACCCATTTTTTTCTTTTAACACAAAAGGGACATTATTTTTATTTTAGCAATATGGTTTGGTTTTTAATAAGCTCTCGTGAAGAGATAATTCATCTTAAATATATTCAGCTGAAGAGGGGATATGGCACAGGAGAAAAGATAACTACATGATTTTGATTGATTTGGAATGTAAATCTTTTAAAGTAAATAAACAGCTTTTTGTGTTTGTGTGTAGCCTCATATTTGATCATTTTTAGGAGTTGTGTCACTTCATAATGTTCAGCTCACACACAGGTATGTTGGTGTTTTATGTGGTTATGTGGCTCGGCTCCTGAATGAGCTATCATGTGAGAAAAGAAGCAGCATGTAAAACACATTTTTTTTATAATCTCTAAACTCCAAAGCACCATATTAAACGCATCATAACCAGATTTGATGTGAGTGCCCCACACTGGGACGCTCGGTGCATCGTGTGTGTTGAGGCAGCAGAGTCCAACCTGAAGTGAAGATCAGAGACGTAACAAAGTTCATAATAAAATTACTCCAGAAATAACTACATCATAAAATGATATGAATAAAGATTTATTTTCTCATATGAACAGGTGGATTCATTTTTCATTTTATTTTACAATCTATGACAATCTCGCATTTTTTCTTCTTTTTTTTTTCTAGCATATTTCAGGAATGACATGGGGAAAGGTTCTTTTTTATTGCTGAATGTTAAATGAAATACACTTTCACTGACTGGAAAAAGAATTGTCTGCTGCTTTTTTTTATTTTTTTTTACCATGCACCCATCTAACCGTGACCACAAGGACATGCAGAAGAGAGGTGTTCAAACATTTCAAGCGAGGGTGGGGTCAGGTGTTGTGGTGGTAGTGGTGGTGGTGAGGGAGGGAGGGAGGGAGGATAATAAAATTAAAAAGTGGATGTGCCTGGTAGCATCTTGATTAAGTGGGAGGGCTGGCAAGGTGAAGGGAGTATTACATGTAAAGTAGACAATCTTCTTTTTGCATTCTTCAGACATTGACCCAGAGGCGAGAAACTCAGTGAAATATCTGCAAGTGAGGTGAGACCAAAGACCTTTCTATAAAACACCACTGTTTCTTTTTGACGATATAGCAGATATGATAGCAGATCAATCTTTTTTTTAAGAGTTTAAAATCTGATAGGATCATCCAGCATTCACTTGATTTTACCAACAGTGATGACGAATCATCATCTGCCTTTTGTCACAAAGTCAATTTGAAGAAATTTCATACATTTCCTTTTTCATATCTTCCTTTCCTTCGAGGGGGGGGGGGGGGGGGGGGGGCAATGGGTTTGAATTATTTTGTTTCCTTTTAAAAGTATTATAATATTAAGACTGGATTTGAAACGACAGGATCCGTCAACATACAAAGCAGTACACAGTACTTTTGGAGGGGGACACTATTTGACCTAACTGGAAGTGTACATGTAGAGTGGAGCGCTCTTAACCAGGTGATAACATAAGTTATGGACACAGTCATTCATTGGACGTGAATATGTGAACAAGAAAGGCTGACAGCTTGATAGACGGCTGCATAATGGCTTTAAAAACTAACTCATGTAAATATGCATTTATATCATGATAGTTCATTCTACACTATAGGCATCACATAGCTTTTTTACACACACAGCACACTACAGTCACCTCTTAGAAAATGATGTAATCAAACAGCAAAATAGAAAGTTTGCATATTTTTGCATTGTATGATCCTCCAAAGATTCACAGCTATTTCGTTTATATTGTCGAGTGTGTTCTGCACTGTTCTGCTTCCACTTGGCTTTCCTTTACTCTTCGTATGGGAGGGTTCAGGGAACTGATAGAATGTATGTGAACAGTTAGGCCTTCATCATCTGAGAACCTAAGTCTTAGGTAGACCTTAAGTCGAGGAAATGGGTGAACAGGGTCTAAAGTGGAGGGGCGGGGCGGGGGGGGGCATGTGGAAATCCTGAGACACTGTGTGGCCGGCCTTTTACGCGAGCCACAAAAACAGAATGGACACAGAAGGATGATGAGGCATGGGATTGGGGGCTGAGTTGAGTGGAAACAGATGCAATCTTTTTGTTTTGCCATCACCTCTGATGGCAGGGGTCACCCCTGTGCCGAGCGGCTCAGTGTTTGTCAGCCTCATAACAGGCTTAACATGAGGGCAACCTGCTGGGAAATAAAAGGGACCTAATTGGGGCAGGCTGCAAAGAGGGGGCAGAATAGTTGTAAACACATCAAGCAATGACCTGCATAACATAGCAGCCTACAGCAGCCTTACCTGTGCACCTACACTGAGGGTCAGTGTTCTGATAAAGCACTAATCTGTGGACCTCTGAGACGCTCTGTCAGCTCTGCTGAGACACCAGGAGACCCACATTTTTGATCTTACCACAACAAACTAGGAAATTCATCTAACAATCACAAATACATGCAAGCAAACTGACATGCGCGTGCGTGCGCGCACTAACACGCACACACACACACACACACACACACACACACACACACACACACACACACACACACACAACCACACACAAACGCACACACACACACAGGGTCATTTGTGCACACACAACCAATTCATCTCTCTCTCTCTCTCTCTCTCTCTCTCTCTGTAGACTTTCTTCAGAGGGCAAAAAGGATCTAAACTGTATTCATCAGGCATTCTATTAGATCCAAAATTAAAAATCCTACAGGCGAATCATATTAATGTAAACATACACTTTATGTTGAAGTGGTTTATATTGCGTGACATGGAAGGGGTTATGTTCCAGTGGGGCTAGACTCCTCAAAGAATGCAACTTGGAAAGAAAAAAGTAAAACAGGAAACCAGAGAGGAAAAAAACAAAACAAACGTGTATAAAAAATGAGGCGTCCATATAAGAAAGGCTACAAAAACCTCCACTGGCCCTCTGGCATCGGCATACAGCAAAAGGCACCACAATATTACTCTATTTTTTACGTAGTGAAAAAACTGGCACATCTTTTATGCTGTAAATCAAAATGTACATATAAATAGAGTTTTCCCTATAAAAAAGTCTTTGCTGTTAACTAGTAGACAACTTTTGCTAAAATGAAAATAAATATTTCATTTGTTTAGAATATCTGTCAGTTATATAAAATAAAAATATTTCTTATAGATGCAGGTCTATGCTATATTGATTTTCGTTGGTTCATTTTCACTCTTTACTGGGGTGTATTGTCCGGTTTGGAGCGTGAGTGTGTAAGTCTCGTGTGCATGTTTCCATGCCCACTGTGCCGCCCCGATGAGTGAGAAGTCCGACTGTCCGCCGGCCTGTAGATGGTGGACGGCTCTGCATTCATGTTCTGCATACTGAGGAAGGGCGTGCTCTCACCGTCCTCCTCGGACTCACTATCTGTTAGGCAGCTCCGAGATCCATAGTCCCGAGATGCCTCGTATCCACGTGGGGCCACGTGGCCGTTCAGTCTGGATCTCCGCCAGCGCCGGCTCCCAGTTCCACTGGACCCACTTCTCTTTGGTTGCTCTCGAGAGGAGAGATACTCCTGGGTGGTCTCATAGTCTTCTTCCTCAGCCAGCCGGTAGGGGCTGGAGGGCAGGCTGCCCCTGCTGTCATTAAGATAGGTACGACGCTGCTGCCGGTAGGGCTCCTGGCACTGTGCATCGTGTAGCGGCACCTGGTAGCGGCGTAGTAGAGGCTGGTCATCCTCCAGTGGGTAGGGGTTGTGGACAGCAGGAGGCAAAGACATGGCATGGCTGGCATTTGGGGATGTGATCTGGAAGGTAGGCACCTGCGATGGCAATGAGTAATGGAAATCCACCGGTGAGAGGCGGGCTGGTGTCGTCAGAGCTGACACATATCTGTAGTAAAAACAGAGGGGGAAATAGTTATCTCGAGAACATCAAAAACAGGAAGTGAGAAAAATGAAGTCTGCAGGATTTGAATGTTTCATAAGTATTCTGCTGAGTCAATGAACAATGTACCCTAAGTACCAAGCAACAAGGAAGTTGTGAATGAACGCTTAAATATTCATAGAAGTATTTTTTCATAAATATGTTTAGTCATTTACATTTCAGAAGCTTTTCAGAACTGTTAACTATCTTACAAGTTTGATTTAGGGCCTTTCTTATTTTGAGGCATTTTTGAAGAAGGCTGACATTAATTGGGAGTACTGCCTTTTAGTTCAATTATACTTTTGCAGTGTAGTATTTATTTCCCATTAATATATTTGGATAAAAGCGTCTGCTAAGTGAATTGTAGAATATATTTGATACCCTTATTCTGCTTTAGAAAGAATCGACTTCTGTGATCATAACTTAAACATCTTTGAAGGAAAGTTAATTTCACCACTAACGCGTTTCATGTGGTGTTCCCCAGGGCTCTATTCTGGATCCATTTATTTTTTTATACACTTTTGAGCTAGAATATTTTTAAAAAAAATTGATGTTTGCTGATTATCCTCAAGATTAAATGTATCATATTATGCTCATGGAAACTGGTAACTTTTCTGAACAGTATTTGTATTTTGTAAGTTGAGGTAGTCTTACACACTTAAAACTAGTTCAACTTTCACATGACTATATCAAAGCTTCCCAAGCTGTTTAACCCAAAGCCCAGTTTGAGGTTGTCTGGCAGGAGCAGCTATTTTGGCTTCCCTTCAGTCTGCAATGAGGACTGATGGTGAGCAAACTGTCCTCCTCCCCAGCCTCAGGCTTCAAACCAAGACACACAAGTTTGTCCTGCTAATCAAGTGTCCTGCTTTAAAATGCTTTTAAAAAGAATTCTTTATGTCCTAAAATGTAAAAATCACGTCACTAGTCTTACATTCATCTACTGTCAAGAAAAAATTTAGAAAGTGCATGGAATAATTAATAAAGATTTTTTTTTGTACAATAGCTTACCTGGCTAATTATCTTTGCACAACTGCAAATGCTATTGCGTAACTGTGTAGTTAACTGTTTCTGTGGTTTTCTAAGGAAGATTTGTAAAAACATGCTACTGTCGAAGTCATTGTAGAAAGACAATGGCTGCTAGTTGTTTTTTTCTGTCAAGCTTATATTAAACTTTAATGATAGGTATGGAGTGTGTTTAATTGACTGACAGGAGTCTTGTCTTTATAATCTGTTGTCATAGTTGCGATTTTTATGTCCCTCCTCCCTCTCTGCTTAATCCCCAATGAGACAAATTTTAATTGTCAAAATATGCGGAACAGATGTAGTCATCATTGTGTCTCACAGACTTAATACATTACTCATTTAACAACTAAACATGCATGTTACTACATTAAAGAGAAACTTGAAGTTATCATATCAGTGACGGTGAGTCATTGTGCATCACAGTGTTTGCAATCGCAAGTGTATTGCCTTGAGGAAACAACAACAGGCAGTGTGCGAGGCTGAGATATTCCCATAACACTGCTGACTCAGCTAATTCAAATGCTCTCCCCATGATGGAAGAGGCGCCTGTTACCTGAAATGACTCTGAGGGGATGTTGGTTATGCAATCTGTGTCTGCACAACAGCTCAATGGCCAAAGTCTATTTATGCTTGTTGTATGCTGGTCTTGTTGATATCTAACAGTTTAAGAGCTTTAAAGGTTACTATAAGGTCGAAACATCTTTTCTGGTTAGTTTTTGATTTAAGACACAAGTTATTCAGCTGATAATTGCTAACACTGCATACTTGAGAGTGCTATCTTGTTATTTATGTCATGTCTAAGCTTTTGCTGCAGCAAGCATCTTGTGCTGGACAGAAATTCTGAAATAATTTGCAGATACATCCATAAAACAGCTATAAATACTTAAGAGCCTCACTGGGCCATTACTTCCATTTTTGGATCCGATGTTAAAGCATGATTCAAGATGGACATTTGCTAATTTGCATATGAAACACCTCAAGTATGCATGTGTCACCAAACATTTTCTTTTTAGATCTAGAAATAGTCTCCGTGCAAAGCGTATAAATCTGCCTTGTTCTTTTAAAAGGCAGGCCAGCACCGGGCGACTCTTACAGTTGCATCCATGCTGCAAATAATCACTGTGCACATTGATGTATGAGGTGTGAAAGTACACAACTTTGAAAGAAATCCAGTATTACAGTATGTTTTTGAACTACTTTTCCCCCCTATGCCCTTCCTTTGAGTTTTTTTCTAAACAGGCCGTATTTATGCTATGCATTGCACAGTTAATTGTTTGCTATGACATCCCTGCATTAGCGTTTAAGTAATTAAACTGTTCTGCATCTGACCTCCTTTATTCATTGACAAATAACCTTAATGTAGTGCTGTATGTCTGCTTTGCGGCCACCTTGGCTCAGATTTTCTGAGCTTTTACCATCCAAATTGCTTTCTGCCTTATCAATTGAGTCTTTTGTGGTTTCACTGGGCTCTTTTTTTTTTTCTTAATGCTTCCTGCTTAGGTTCTATCAAACTTTCATTGTACATTACATTTGGTAAATGTGATCTGATATCTGATTGGCTGATGCTAAATATAAGAGGTTCCTCAAGGAATGATATTTGAGTTACAAGTGCTTCAAGTGCTTAAGACTTTCAACTGAAGTAAATGAGGGCTTGTGTGTACAGGAGGTGGTGAGAACACAAAAGGCAGTGTGTCCTCATGTGTAGCAATCTTTAGCATGTTCCTTTAAGCCTTAAACACAGGGTCTTCAATTACAGAGTTAACAAAGCCTAACATACTCTACCTAACTGGGGCTCCGTTCTATTTCTTAAGCAGCTGTTCTTATGGGTGTTGTGTTGATGCTTAAACATACAGTACATCTTTTCAGTAAAGGGCCAAATCATGTTCACAAATCCCACATTTCCGCCCAGCTCATCGCTAATATATGCCTGTTGAGTGATGTGTACTTGGCTGTGAAATGTATTGTAATCCAAAACACCAGCACAGTGCAGGGAGGACATTTCGGAATTTGAGATGTCACCACAACAAAATTAGGGAGTGTTTCTACCGCATTTAAAAAGGAAGTTCAAACAACGGCCACGGGTGCC
This sequence comes from Labrus mixtus, assembly GCF_963584025.1. Taxonomy (NCBI): domain Eukaryota; kingdom Metazoa; phylum Chordata; class Actinopteri; order Labriformes; family Labridae; genus Labrus; species Labrus mixtus. The sequence continues at coordinate 8,220,030 of NC_083625.1, read as the reverse complement.
AATGACTGAATTAGGGCGCTTGTCTAACACCTGAAAGCACATTATTAAAATAGCTTCCATGTAGTACAAAGTTTATTTTAAAGGAACAATCAAAAAATTTGCTAAACAACTTTCTTTCCATCCTGACATCTTAAATGAGGAGGCAGATTTTTTTTCCCATGCACTCAGTACAGAAATAGTAGCGGGATAAAAATAGATCACTTTGGAGTGGATGAAAGGCTACCTCTGACAGTAAGAGGTAACTGTTTCTTCCATCTTCTATTCTTAGTGCTAAGCTAGGCTAATCCCACCCAGGACCTATCTCTGTAACACAAAGATTAAATACATGTACTTTTGGGTTTTAGGGCAGCGTTGAAAATTAGTGTATTTTCTTAAGGTCACATGGTTTCTTAAATATAATGAAATGTTAAATTTAAGCCAATCAAAGTTAAAAATAAAGGCCAGAGAATAGCTTAACTGTAGCAGCATGTTCCCATTGAAACAAGCACTATTTGTTACTCTTGCCTACTTTGGCGTATGCCGTCATCATGCCTGCTGTGCGTCATTTTCCACTAAGTGTCTCTGGGTGCCCTGACTGATCTCTCAAGGCTGAAAATGAAGCTTCTCATAATGTAAACCACAAACCCAAGCAGGCCTGTTTCCCACCTGTCGCTGTGCGGAGAGTCTCCAAGCGAGTCGAAGGAGTCTCCGTACTGCAGGCCCGGCCGATGGGGGTCAGAGTAACCACAGTGTGCAGCGCGGCGGGCCCGGGCCTCCATGCACGCAGGACTGCTGCATTTACTGGTCCCCACAGACGATGACATCATTCCCGGCGAGTCAGAGAGGATGCTGTCAGAATGTTCCAGGCTCCATGTCCGTTCCTCGTGTCTGACAAATAAAAACTGTGTTAACATGTACACACCCTAGCACGACCACTGTTTTTTCTTCTTCATTTCTTTCTCAATGAAGCTTTAGAACTTCCCTCAGGCTGTGGCTTGAATAAATTCATCAAGTTGCTCGTTCACTTTCTGTGAGATTCTGTATTTAAATAACAGGATAGTGCTGAAAAGAAGCACTTTTTTTTTAGTGCATGCTCACCTGTGAGTTGATGAATGGGCTCGTGTGGAAGAGTTATGAGATCTGGAAGAGGCATGGCTGGCAGGGAAGGACCCCTCTGTCGCAGGCCGTATGACTCGTTCAGTTGCAGGGATGTTCTTTGATATGTACTGTGTTGCAGGAAAAATGGATTTGGCAGATGGAAAAACATGAAAAAGGACAGGCTTTGATGATGTCACTCAGCATGAAAACATTTGCTATAGCTACATCTGTTTGTGTATACTTTCATAATGTTAGGAATTCCTTCAGAAACTTACATCTACCATGGGGATTTCCTCTGGGCCTGGTCCTGGGTGATTGGGTCCGTTAGCTAGGCTGCGATTGGGATGTTCTGGACACATGTTTTGTCGCAGATGATTGTGCATCTTCTTTCTTTGTTTCCTGTTGAGAAATTATATTAAACGATCATTTCATCCTAAACTCTCTTTATTGATTTAATACTAGATTAACTATTTTACCTGTACAAGCTGAAAAGACACAATCTCACATTTAAAAATTCAGTAATCCATTATTTTCAACTACGCTAAACATTACAGTCACTGCCAATAGTAAGTCGTCAGCTTGAGTGTACAGTATACTGTTGTTTTATAAATACAATGAACATGGTTTTAGAAATCTAAGAGGAAAGGTAATATAAGAAGGACAATTTGTCAGCAGGACTTACTTGGTTTTACAGTAGGCAACCACACACACGATGCCCACCACCAAGAGAGCCACACAAATACCCGTGATTGTCAGGACTCTTTTCTGGTAGAGTTCCTCTGCCTCTGTCAACATCACACCCACAAGTACGCAGACGCACCCACACACACCACATGCACACAGTGAGAGAAAGAGAAGGGAAAAAAATTAGTGTCTTGAAGGCGCAGGTTCCCAATAATTCACTGTAGATCTACATTCATTTCTTGTTTGATATTTTTGGACCAAATCCTGAGCAGGATGAAGCTTCATCTTTGCTACCCTGAAGACTCTCTTCACAGCCAAACCTCTCCCCTCTCTTAATCATAAATACAACAGATGCTGTTGCTGCCTGTGCTGCAGTAAGGCAGCGTGGGAGGGTACAGAGGCTCAGCAGCGATAGTTGGACTAATCTATTAAGCAACTGTACTCTCTCAAAATATAATCATTTTATCACATTTTATGATGGTTGAGGCTTTTTGTGACTTATTTATGGCTAAAATAACCTGCAAAGAATGCAAATGGCCTTACTAAACTTATGATTTGGCCATGTGCAATGCTCCATTTCCATTGGACTTAGTTTCTCCAAACATTTTTCATAATCCCATCGTGTATTGACAATATTCACAAAGCTGTTATTTCCTATAATGCCACACTCAAAGTGGCTTATATTGCTGTTTTTCAGGCTAGAAGACATAAAGGTTTCAAGTTATCTAAAAAATAAAACAATTCCCTGCTTTGTTCAAAAGACTAACAACTATGAGGAGTGAAATAAAGCCATATTTTAGTTTAAACAACATATATGCTGACTCATTTGCTACAACTAGACAACAGCTAACGTTAGCATTCAGCCACCTAGCTAAAATTATGAGCTAGGAAGTGGCTGAAGAATGAATATGACTGTTTGGTAGAGTTATCATACAGTAGAAACTCTATACTGTACATTATTAGCTAATGAAATGTAAGCTAATAACTACCTAGCTAACACAATTTAAGCTAGGCAATGGTTGAATTCTAGCTTTAGCCGGTGTCTGACCTTAGCTAATGGGTTATTAAATGTGTTGTTATACGTAGAAAAATGCCTCACTAGCTCTCAAATTTTTACCTTCCCATTGTCTTTTAAGTCGCTCATTTATCAACAAATTTTGAAATGATACAAACATTTTACTCTGTTTACCCAAAGGGGCAAGAGTTGAAAACTAGCAATAGCTATAAAATCCTTACACAGAACATCAGTTTCATGCTGTGTATTGAAACTATGTTAAATTGCATTGTCCCTATTAAATAAATAAATTCAATTTGAGCTTCCTCATCATAGTGAAACATAAGATGAAGGTTATTTTTGTGTGGATAAAGTCAATGGTCAACAATCTCTTTCAACTGTAGAAGTCTTCATATACTCAGGCATTTAGTAATCACAATTGTATGTTTTTTTTCACAGTTATTTAACAAACGTGACATTTTTAAATCAAAATGATAAAATATGAATCTGATGCATTTTGCTTTTCCAGAGAAGAGCTTGTGAGAGGTTAAGGTAGACTCTTTGTGTCCCTGATGAAAAATGAAGGAGCAAAGAGGTACAGTAGTGCTCTCCCTGATAAATAATGTAATAAAAATAAATTGAATTTGTAGAACTCCTTCCATCCGAGGTTTCCTTCTTTCATTCTCCAGCAGCCATTTTATACCAGCATGCCAATTTGTGTCAAGTTTCTGATACAATAAACAAATCATTTTCTGAAATGATATCAGCTTTGGTATAACAACACAATGTCCGCATGGTATTGTTCACCATTTTTTATAATGACATGATGCCTGGCAACTCTACAATGTCAACCACTGGAGCCCTTTTCTGGAAAAGTAGCAGAAAACAAGAGCTAACAATGCAGGCGGATGGAAATAGCAGCAGATAGATGAAACACATGACTGTAGGTTCTAAATTTAGCATGGCATGCTCACATCACAGCATCTACTCCTTGAAGGATAATTCAAACCAGTAACACAGATATTATGTTTCATACTTCAAAGTTACATTTCAGATTCGGTAAAGACAGGGTGATGCGAGAATCATGGACAAGATCACACATAAATAAAAAGAAAAGGGATGGCATGTCAAAGGGAAAGACGGACTCTGGAGGCATGAGATTAAAAGGATTTAGGACAGAAAGAGATGAAGATTGAGGAAAAACATCTGGATGCTTCAAACATGATACACCATGCTTGTTACAGATGGAACAGGGAACCAAAAATCAGTCCAAAAAAAGAAGAATATGCTAACATGAGTAAGATGGAAAAAACTCAGTTAATGGTTCTACTTTTTTATGATTATGCAGGTGATGACATCCAGGTTAATGATGTTTAATGGAGGATCAGTTGCAATTGATCGAGGGTTTGTCATTACAATGAGTTATGGTAGGATTGATCCACCGATTGATTGGTTAATCGAAGGACAATATGATTTACAGATGGGAGAAAGTCAAAACCAAGGACATCTTTTTAGTAGCTTTACTAGGACTGAGAGTCAAAATGGATTGTTCCATACCCATAAATTCAATCCCAAGATGCTCTGCCATGGCAGAGGGTTGACAAGTGGAAGGAAAACAAAAAGAGACCAGGTTTAGATAAGAGAGTGGCACCTTCTTAAATATAGTGAAGCAGACAAAAACAGGCTTTTCAGTAACTAAGACAACATGTCAGACTGACGTGGACAGTAACATCAAAGACGAGACACCAGAACACACATAACAGCATGCAAAACACACTCCAAACCACACTACACAGAGTTACATTAAGACACACTACTTGAATTAAGTCTTGACTAATACTGAAACTGTAATCATATTGTTTCCTGCTTTTCACGTTTCTCTACTTTGATGTTTTTCTCCTGTATGTCTCAACACAGTCCAATGTTAAACACATTGTCTTTTCAGGTTTTTCAGAGTGCTGTTTTCATTACATAAGCTACCTAAATCTCCTAATGGGAAGAGGCGCAAAGCCTCTCATTACTGCTGCATGGGGAACATATGCGTCATCTGCAGAGATTACCTTTGGTTTAGCTTTTTCTACTTTCTAAAAATTGCTACACTGTCTGTTCCCTAACACACCCATCACATGAACAGGCACGTTAGAAGGAGTGTGTCTGTACAGTATCGGAACAATCCCACTGAATAAGAAGAATTATTGTCGGACTTTACATTATATGGCAGAGGGAGGCCATGGGGAGGCTGCGCCAACCAGCTGAGTCCATATCTCTGGCAGCTCACTTGCTTTACTTGGGTTGAAGAAAGTCCCAGCTGTTCTTATGACAACATGCGATTTTAAAGCCAAGCCCTTATAGCTGAGGAGCAGGAGCCATCCTCCTTCTCTTCGGTGTCTCCTGGGGATGGGAGGCGCCCCCACAGGAGGCGGATTTTTATGGATGTGTGCATGCACATGTGCCTGCTTCTTGAGAGAAGATTTGATTTATTTTCTTTAATTGTGAGGGGAAAATGTGAAATATGTGAGAGGCCATAACAGCTCACTTTAAATCCTCTACATTTATCATATCTGGATGTGGCTTTCAAGAACCTGCCTTTTAATGTGGATCTGCACTTTTGAACCAAGCAGAGGTTAATAGCTTCATGGAGTAAGATATTGCATCTCTCACTTAGATTAAGGGGAGATTTAAATACGTTGTGTCTCTGTAAAAAGAACCTATTACACTATGTTCAACTAGAAATATACACCTCTCTCAACTATTAAACATTAAATTACAACTGGCTACAGTTGACTCCTTTCTCATCTTATTCTGCAGATCTGTCTGAGTTAATATTCTGTGAGCTAGAAAGTGGTTGAATGCCAACATTAAACGTCAAAAAGTAGCTAATAAGAAATCAAATTTGTTTTTGTTTTTTGCTGCATTTTCATTATAACTGTCCTAAATGAAAATGTAGTCTACCGTAAAATCTCCTTTATTTCTAAAATATTTAAAACTGGACGAGGAATTAAAGCAGCATTTGAGCTCCGCACCTTGGGAGTGAAAATAGCTGCAATGTGGATAAGAGATTTAGAATGAAGTATAAACGTGTAAATGTAAATCAGATAATTAAAGTGTGGTCTGTGTTAATGTGACTGGATGAGAACTGGAAATAACAAGCCGTCCCTGAAGCAGTCGCACAGCTGCACTTAACTTAAACAGAAATCAGAAAAAGTGAGTGTAGGAAAAAGATCTCCCACACAACATTGTCTCCGCTGCCAGAAAAAAAGAGCAAGTAATTTCAGCGCAGTGGATTACAGTTTAATGTGAAATGAAATTACTTGACTTAAGAAGGGGATTTTTGTATTGTACGCTGAGCCAACATACAACAAACAGTATGTGGAAGCTCTACGAGTCAGACCACAGGGACTCTGAAGGCAGCACCAGGCAGCAGAGAAAGCAGATGAGGTTGGTATTTTCCTAGCCGTGATGTTACTCTGAATTAAATCCACATGGACTTGCAAAGACATGATTGCTGACAAATCTGCAGCATGATAACAGGAGGTTGTTCGCTTTAATCTGACATGAATGAAAGGGTTTATACTTAATACTATATTATGATTAAACACACTTTCTTTAACCCTGTGTAGTTTCCTTCAGGGAGCCAAGTCCTCCATCAAATCTCATGTTTATGTTTCATTAACATCGCGTCACTGACTTCTTTCATCCTTATGTCATCACAAGCTACCGACAGGTGACATTACGATGTAAAGCGAAGACAACTACAGCTAAAAATCTTGAAATGCATGATACAAGACCACGTGCATTATTTTCAAGTAAGAAAAAACCTTAAGGGCAAGATCTATCACGCGGTAGTTATCCACAAACCTTCATCTAATCTCTCTATAATTCTGCAGGTGATGGATGTGTTTTCTGATGTGGAGTGGTGCAGGGTTGACTTCTCTTACCCCCGGGCTAGTGAAGCCGTTTGACACGACACTCTGGTAGCGAGCCTGAACTCCACGCTGAGGACAATGTGCTGGCAGAGCACCATTTTGTTGCTACTTCTGAAGCCGCGTCTGTTTGCAACAATTTGCTATACATTGGATTGAACAGTGATTGGTGTTTTTTCTTTGAGCGCTGGCGTTGATTAAGGTATTTGAAAAGTGAAAAAAGTAGTGCCTCTCTTTCAACAGTTTGCCTTTTTGTTGAAGTTTGTTGTGCTGCTGGTACATGTTTACATAAAGCAGGCACACTAACATCTTAGATATTTCCTGCCTGATGATTGGACCTTTGGCAAATCCCCAATTATCCATAAAAATAGAAAGGAAAGTATTCGATAATTACATTAAAGCTAACAAGAATGTTGTCATGTCAGCTCATGTATGACCCATACACTACACATCTATTTAAATAGGTACATAATTTCACACTTAATATCTTAATGAGGAGCCCTACATGTCACATCTTGCTGGTGTAAAATGTATCATAAAGGGCTTACAATATGACCAGATCATCTGTTGTAGTGATTCAATCATCTGTCATACCTTTTAGAATTGTAACACTTTTAGGCTAATTGTTTCAAACAATCGGGATTGATAGTCTAAAACTTGTTGTGTTTAAAGCTCCTGTGGGGAACCTTCTGTTTGTATTAATTCTGGAGACTCATCACTTTGCTGATCTTGTCCAGTACTCGTGTAAAAGGTTGCTTTTTTTTGGCAGGATGCTGGTTATTATCCGGTGGACACCAACCTAGTGGCAGTGGTTATGGGAATTGGTAACAACTATAAGGCAATGATAAATGTTCTCACTGAGTCTGTTTCATAACAGGCTCCTCACAGGAGCTTTAAATCTCTTTGCAGGAAAGGATCTTCATTAGACGGTGAGAGGTGAGTTGTTTTTTTGCTGCATGTGCGTCTCCCTGTTTGTCTTTCTGTTTGTATGTCTATATTGATTTCTCTCTTTCGGCTTTTACTAATATCCATCTTTTCTAGCAGATGGTTGTCCACCACTGAGCCTGGTTCTGCATGCTAAAGATAGCTTTTATTACCACTGTTGGTAAATATAGGTATCGTCTAGAAATTGATGACTTGTTCTACCATTAGACTGTGTTGTTACATGCACTTGACTGTGTGCAAATCCACTCCCACAAAGCATCTAATCTCATCCACCTACTTGTTGCTATCACACGTACTATCAGCTAGTATTCTGAGAGTGCACATGCAACACAGTGCGAGTTAAAGGGCACCCAACATCACATGCAGACCAAACACAATAACAGACTCTCTGTGTAACTATGCCAGCCTATGAATGAGTCATTTGAGGAGGCACAGACAACAACTATTACGTAATTACAGGACACTAATGCAATCTCTCTCGACACCAGCATGCACACGTGACACGAGGACAGTCTGACAGAGTGACAGAAGAGGAAATCGACATACGGTAGAAACTGGCCATAACGTAGGTTTGACAGCGATCACCAGTAAAGTCATTTGGACACCTGATGGAAAGAAATAAAGCCACAAGAAGAGAGAGAAGGGAGGAGAAGGAGGGTGGTGGAGGAGTGAAGAAGAGGAAGAGAGAGAGAGAGAGAGAGAGAGAGAGAGAGAGAGGGCAAAGGTGGAGTGAAAAGGAGGGTATGCATAGAAGAAAGGGAGAAAAGAGAGAGAGGGAGGGAGGGAAGGGAGAGAGACACAGAATTAGAACAACAGCACAACCACAGACAGCCGAAGCAGAGTGTTCCCATGGATGACACCATCGTGTGCGGGGTGTAGTGCACAGCTCATTGCGTGTTGACCTGAAGAGGAGAAAGAGGAGAGAACAGGGGCAGGAGGAGGTGGGGGGAGGGGGGGGGGGTGAAGGGAGAGGAGGGCAGCTGGAGTCCACAGAGGTAATCCAGGTACAACTGTGTCTCTGCTCTGCTGCTCAAGTCAAGCGGACATACTTTTAAAAGGATTGGGCATGTACAACCGCTGCGGTTCAGTCTGTAAGCATCGCTGGCCGAAGTATCCCTCTGGACATCTGGGAAAGAGCAGACATGTGTTATGAAAAGGAGAAACACAAAAAAAAAAAAAAAAATGAGATGCAGTGTTACGGTGACCTTTCGCAAATTAAACTTGACACTGGAGACCAAGTAAGAAACACAAGAGACTTTGACACTTCCAGGATTACTAATGTGTTCACTTACAGTACACACCAAAGGCATCAGTGCTGGCTGATATATTCCCATCCATTGGAATTTCCCTCACGATCAATAAACTGTCTGTCTGTTTGTCTAATCTGATATAAACTAAATTGTTCTACTTTCCATGATGAAAAAAAGAAATGTTGACACATGGATTATATTAACAATAATTCAATAAGATGGCAACTTTATACATTTAAGCAAAACTTAAATAAATGGTTTTGGCATTCAGAAACAAAAAAGGGAAAAGTTTTCCAAAAAACAAACGTGTAAATAATGTGTCATGTAACGATATAATAAAATAAACAGTTGATAATGTGTAAAAGATAAAAGATACACTGATTTTTTTTTTCAAATATCACATTATAAATAAAAAGAATATTTTTCTTTAACTCGGATGAATTATTTCTGTTTGTGTTGATTTTGTCGCCCCCTGTGGACAAAATGGTATATCTCCTCTCTTTGCTGATTTTGTCCTGTACATGTGTAAGTAATTATTTTTAAACAAAAAAAGATCTCTTCCGGCTGTCTTTAACAGTGAAATGCAAAATAATGTTAGCGCACTGCTTGTTCATGTCTTAATGTTTTTAAGAGAAACTATTGGTTTTGTTTGCAGGGTAGACTTCAGGGGCTCCAACTGCAAAGGTCAGCCCTCTCTTTGACCTCAGTCTGTATTTTGGCAGGACCAGAGAATCTTTGTAGGCGATCAATAAATCAATCCTAGCAAGCCTGTGCAGCAAAGCTGAAAATAGGGTAATGTGGTTTCCTCTCGTGGTGCCTGTTGGGAGCAAAGACGCTGTGTTCATAACCTGCAAATATGACAGTTTTACAAGTAATACCATCAGACAGAGAGGTAAGGTTATCAAAAGTCCTTAACCAGCATTTCAAGGGCTGAAAAAAAACTCCTTCAATACTCAACATGTCTGGACCGCTCTGTTCAAGTTACAAAGTGATTTCTGACATGAAGCTTAATATTTTTGTAACTGAAGACAGACTACTGTATCATCACCATCGAGTGAGCCGGCCTAAGCCATATTTCCTCATTATAATCATATTAGGAGGAGCAGTTGGTCTTTAAGGGGCACCAGCATTCCTCTTGCAGTCAAAACTAGACCACCAATCCAACAAGAGGTCATCGGTCGTAATTTACTGGTTTCACACGACGCCTCCCAGGAGCACCATAACATTCAGCATTAAATTACTCATCCTGAGTGATGGTGCTTAACTGGGGGAGAACACCACCTAGACCAAGGAGACTTAGCTGACAGATGAAAGAAATAAACTGTCACTGCATCATTTAAAAATCAGATGAGCGTGCAAAATATCCAGGGTGGTGCAGCTGCTTACTCCATTAGCACTCTTTTATCTTTACTTTGAAACGGGGGACATAAATCACTGTCAACATTCATTAAAACTTGATCAAAACTAAACACAAGAAGTTAGATGGAAGACAATAAATGATACAATATGTTAGGTGACATGTAACTATACAGTCTATAGTAGACTGCGAATCCGGTGCACTAACATAACCCATTCCTGACACAGAAAAGAGAGGATTAGTTACAAGTCGCCAAAATATCATGTTGATAATCTGCTTTCATTCCATTCTACTTTAGAAATAATTCCTTTTAATCAAGACTTTGAATGCACTTTAACCGATGGTTGTTCAACATTTCTGAAACTTTTTCTATAAATCCTACCAATTCTCTGGTTGCAGCTTGTCTATATAAAAGAGTGAAACCCATTTTTGTGGTCCCATTAGCACCCCCTGTGGTCCTGTACAGTTTTTGTTGCAATGACTGGGTTTGCAGGTTTTTGTTGCTGCACTTCATTTTCTGTTTTATGTGATTTCTTAATGTACATGTTTATGAATTCCCAGAGTTTTTGCTGTGTGTGCATTTTTATTGGCTACTTCATTGTCTCGTTTTGAAGTATTGTTTTCCTAGTTTGCAGCCAATTTCTTCAAAACAAATTATTCTTTCCATTTTATGCCATTGACCATCAATGATTTACTTTTGGTTAATACTTTTGAAGAGGCCACATACTTCTTTATTTTTTTAAATTTACTTCATTCAAATGGAGCAATTAAAAAAAAGTCCACTTCAAAGAGTGCCTTTCTTTATGTCATTTATGAACCTTGCCTCTCTGCTAAACAAAGCTGAGAGCTCAAAGTGAAGGAGCAGGGCATTAAAGTAGGGCTCGCTGTCTGCAGGACTTGTTTAGCCGGTGAGTAATGTCCACTGAAGCCTGGCCTATATTGAATGAGATGGCTGAGGGGCAACAAATCCCTGCAGGCCTTCACTGCATTATCCAACTTTTCTGGCCCCGTGCCCCGGCCGTGAGTGAATTAGCTGCAGCAATTGAGTTATTGCTGCCTCCAATTTGTACACAGTGTATTGAACGGCTGTTGCGGCCGTGTCCTCACTGCTTGGAGAGCATTCTTCCTTTGGCCAACTGGGCACAAACGCCTCGCTAATGTTTCAGCTCGACATCAAACTGGCCAGAGAATTATGCTACGATGACATATGGTGGAACAGAAAATGCAACCCAATATGTGACAACCATGTCGAAAGAGCCATGTGCATGATCTGTGTTGTATGTTTTAGATTTCACTGTACGTAACTTACAGCCTTTTTTTATAGAAATAAAACATGACTTGGTCGGTGGTTACCATTTCTTTATCATTGTTTGGATATTATATACTGTATGTCTTTTGGTTGATTGAATGTCCATCATAATTTCAAAAGGTAATTGCAAAAATAAGAGAAGCAGACCTACAGTATGTTAATAACCCGAAATATTGATATCTGTTTCAAGTTTCTGTTGGTCTTTTTTCTTTTCGTACCATTGTAGACATGAAAAATCCTGATGATTAAATGACCTGTTTTAATTCAGTGCATGTGAAGCACTTTGTAACTTGGATTTTGATTCCTAATACTGATGCATAGTTATATATAAGGGGCCATCCTGGAAGACCCTCAGCACCCTCTGCATGCAGAGTTAAGACTTCTGCCAACAGGGCGGAGGTTCACTTATGTCAAGAGGGCTGAATCTAACAGATACTTGAGGTTGTCCCATCAGCAGTTGGGTTATAAAATAAGCTGTAGGCGTACACTTTTACTATGCACTGTTGATCTTTGTGTCCCTTATCTCACTCCGACCATCATGATGGTATCCATGGTAGTTAGGTTTTATTTTTATGTATTTATGTCTTCATACTGTTTTTATGATGTGTATCGCCTGTATGGACCTCTGTTACAAACCAAATTGCCCCTCTGGGACAGTAGAAATATTTCAATACAATATTAATATTATATATATATATATTATATTATTTTATTTTTTGCTAGATAAGGATTTATCTGAGTGCTGCATTATCAGAAAAGTTGTTGATTAATTATCTTAACATAGAAAAACATATCAGTGTTTGCAAAACAGACAAAAACAGACGTTTATTTATCATGATAACTCCTCCCTTAACCTCGTAGCAAACAGTGTTTCCTGACCTCAAGTCTTACACAAGCTAAAATGTAAAAGTCAAAATCCCAAAGAAGAGGTTGTTTCTGTGATAATGTCAACCTGTTTTCTTCCTGGACAGCACAGATCCTCCAGTACACTTTGCAGTGGGGTCTTGATCCCCTCTGCTTAATGTAAGCAGTGATTCTATTGACCTCACTGGGGGCCTCTGAGAGGCATAAATATTTGCTCACCACTAAACCAGTGACTCATGACACTTTGGAAAAAAGGCTTTTAATGTGAAGCTCTCCTGTACACTAAACAAGACTTAAAAGGAGGAGCAGAGCACCGCCTCGCTCCATTATTAGTGTTAAAATACACAACAGGTGGGTAGTTAGGCGGTCTGGCTGCTTTTTCCTGTGATGGGACGCTGCTGCTGAACTAAAGAAGAGCACACATCAATCGCTAGCAATGAAATAAATAAACAATGTAATTAGGATGTCGAGAAACTATGAGTTTGACAATAAGAATAACTTTTCGAGGTGTACCCAAAATCCAAAAAGAGATGTTACTCACTTGCATGAGAGCTGATTGATACCATGTATGAAGTAACATTCGCCGCCATTCACACAGTAGGCCTTCTCTGTGTCGTTGCATCTTCTGGCGTGGCCTGAGCCCGGAGATAGCGTTGTGGTTACTGTGAAGAAAGTAACGGAAAAAAACCAAACACATTAGCAACACTTTTTCATTTTGACCTTTATTCATCTTTTATGTGTCAATTGTGATCTTTGGCGCCCCAGCAGGATGAATAATTGATGATTGAAGAGGCACCATCATCATCACACAGGGTTTTCTATTAAATATGAACTTTGTTGTTATCGTTTCAAGTGTGATAGTCCTGTACCCAGACAGCTTCACTCATGCACTGCACTTGTACCTCTATGAGATCTCTGATTTTCCGTCCACAAGCGTAATTGTGTCTTTAACCAGTGTTGACACTATCTGGAGAAGTTCTCCGAGCAAAGATAAATATTTCCCTGACAATGCGTGGGAGTTGTTTACTTCTTGACTCAGGTCTGTGGAACGGCCCCTAAATGTCATGTACCTGCACTTAACCCCCCCACCCCCCCCCCACCCACCCACCGAAACTGAGGAGATGAAACATGTTTGGGATGACGGCTGCTTATCAGGACACGCGCGGGGCCTTTTGAAGGAAGGGGAGCGCAAAGCGAGACGCACAGAGGCAGGATGGGGCCCGAGGAGGGAGGAGAGCGCTCTGCATGTCAACACGTGATTGTAACCATGTACCTGCCGTCAAACGGTATACGCACCTACGCAATAAGTGTGACAGTTTGTTGGTAGGGATACTGAGATCTTCACATCCACAATGCATCAGCTGCAGCGTCCTGATGCTCAAACCATGCAGAATAACGTGACACGGGATCGCGCGAGCATTTTCCATTCAGATCCGACATACAGTAGGCTGTTTGCCACAGGGAGCAGATTTCACAACTCCCCTTCTGTAACACATGAAGAAGCTGCTCTCCTTGGGTTAAGGAAGTGTGCTCCGTGTTGTACAGAAGCACACTCCTGGTTTTGCTAAAACAACATAGCTCAAATCCCATGCTAGTTAGCATAACAAAGCAAACATGGGGATGACATCAGTCTGCGCTTCACTTGCCAGAATTAGTCAGCACTCAAACTCCAAACACAATATTAGAACTGGCACAAGAAACATTGGACTCCTTTCGGCAATAAAAAACCGCAACTGTTTCATTATCTGACTGCAAAAACAAAGTCCTGAAGCATTAATGCGGGTTTTAAAGTTTTATTATTTTTCCTTTAAACATTTGTTAGTTTAAATACTTTGTTTTGTCTCACGTCTTGTAAATGACTCTATCATTGCTGGTGTGTCAGCTCAACATAGATGTATAAAGATGAACACTTAGTGCAGTGGTTCTCACAGCCTCAGGATCCACCAACTAGTTCTTCATGAAAGATACATCGTGACCCAAATTTCTTATAATTTTCAATCAATCAGATTGAATTAAAGAAAAAGTGTGCAGTTTGGACCTCAGATGGTACGAAGTGTCACATGAATCAAGCACCAGAGGAGGTTTGTGACCCTGTATAAACCAGCTCTCTCAGAACGCTCCATTTTGGTGTGTGTGTCTCTTTAAATGTAATGAGCCCCCCCTTGAGTTTTCCAGGTGGAGGTCACTCCTCTGTGGCGAGAATAAAAATGGCGGACCTGCACAAAAGTTTTGTTCTAGGCTGGGGGATGGAGTCCATGGGTGGAGATATCAGGGGAGGAGAGTGGATTTTTTTTTTTATCAGAATCCCACTGTGACATCACAAGCTGAGCAAATTTGAAATGGAGCATTTTTCTCTGTGTTGTAAGACTTGTGCAGACCACAAACAAAGGACTGGATGGTTTTATTTCTCACTTTGTGGGTCAGTAGACACTCAGGTTACCCAAATAAATTTTGAAAAAAGAAAAAATGGAGGTCTGATAGATTTGTGGGTATCAAAATATTCGCTCTGGCAGCCATACAGGTGTCTGTCAACAGTATCATGAACATGAACATCAAAGAACGAAATCTGAGTCACAAATCTCCAGATAAATCTTTGATTTGATGAGATGTGCTGACATGACCTCTTATTTATCGCTGACTTTTGTTTTATGTTGTCAAATAATATAATAAGAGCGCTTTCGACATAATCCATCATGTTATTATTCTGCCAAAGTTCCCTAGAAATGATTCAAAGTTACCAGCATACCGCAGCGTCTATCCGCTGTCACTTCAAAACTTTTCCAAAACTATTTCCAGGTTTACCAGTTAATCAGAACTACCTCACCGTCACACCTGACCTCTTGCTCGCAGTGCTGGCGTGTAAAACACCTCGTAAAAAAAGATCAGACAAAGCTGTCAAGGAGAAGGGACCTGAAAACATTGTAAAAACCTCCTACGCTCAAAATAGAAGCCTTGTGCAGACTTCAACCGTAAAAAAACATGCCAAACAAAAGGCGGCAAAACAGGCTCGATCTGGAGCCGAGGCCTATCCCAGAATGCACTGATGGGAGGGAGGGAGGAAGGGAGGGAGCGGGAATGTCCTGGACAGATCATTAGTCGTCTGAATCCATACACAACTCACACAGACACACACAGATAATCTGAAGTCCACCTGGCCTACATGTGGGTGGACTGTGGGTGGAAAACAAACGACCCGGAGAGAAGCCACACAGGGAGGTGGAGAACATGTAAACTTCACACAGAAAGGATCAAGGCGAGTATTTGAACCCTGAACACATCCTGCAAGGTTTATTTGGCTACTGGTCACACGTGATCTATTTCACTGTATTCACTTCTTTTTTTAAATTTTTGCACACACACACACACACACACACACACACACACACACACACACACACACACACACACACACACACACACACACACAGACAGACAGTCATTGAGAAACTTTGATGTGATTAGATGACATAACCTGAAACATTTGCTCTATAATCTCTGAATATTTCCCAATTGACCATGACCCACTTCACTTTTTAAGGACCCACTGATTTTTCCATTTGTTGGTTTCATGGGCATTGGTCTCAATAATAACATTTGTGTGATTCTTTAAACAATTCAGAGGTCTTATTCCTACATTCCCTCAGTCACATTACAAAAGACTTTAAAGAATCCAGTGTTGATACTTTTCAATGTGTAATCTAACTTTTTTATCTACAATTAACGTTGTGATTCATGAGAATGTATTGTTGTTTGTGGTATAAAATTATAGTTACAAACATTTTATAAATATGTATTTAACATTTTTGGTTATACTTTATGAAACACACTCTTCTAATGTGCAAAATACTGACCAGGCCAATTAAGGCAAAAACAATCATGTCCCACGATTTTACCATGAAGAATGATTTAAATGAACGTCATGGTGCCATGTTGACATGCAGGATAATACAGGGATAAATATCTGCAATGGGAGAAGAACCTCAGCGCTACAGCCTTATACTGCAGATGAACACTCCCCCCCCCCCCCACTCCAAAAGAAAACACAAGGATCGTCTGCCTAAATGACAAGCATCACCTGCCTGCACTTAAAAAACTTCCAGAAAGAGCAGAGCCACATTCCTGTGGATATTATTGAACCGCCAATGCAGCAAAAACAGATAAAGAACGAGTGTTCAGTGAACTTGTCTCACGCTGAATTTATTCATTTCAAAGACAGGATTCATTTGAAGTATCTTTAACTTTTCTTCTGTAAACATTCAAAGATGATACCATGTTGATAAGAAAAACTTGTGTCACTTACGTTGTTATTGAAGTAGTTATAGGTTATTGAATGTTTGCTTAGAGGTAAGACCGGCCACTGACGTCTTCTTGCAAAAATAACTCAAGCGGTAAAGTATCTTATATAACCTAAGTATAATGCTAAGAGTTTATATTGATCAGCTTTAGTTGTAAAAGTATCTTACATTATTTTAGGTACATTTTTAATCCACAAGGTTTCTTTTCCAGAGGTTAGCACCTATCCTATTAACTTCAAAGACCGCCTTTATCTTGACAGTAATGTATCGATTTATTTATGAGGATTCATTGGCTGGCAGTCCTTAGCTGTCATCCGATGATATGATCCTGCATAGTAAGTGTGCTAACTTCCCTCCTTCTTTTGATCTGCTGTCCTCCATCTTTATCCTTTTTGTCCTCCAGTTTCTCCCCAACAGTGGGGAAAGGATCTCGTCTCAGTGCGTCCAGTATGAAGTTTATGTCAGTCCTTGTCCCAAGCTTAAAAGCACATGTTCTGATTATGATGTCAAAGCTAGAGTTTAAAGTGTGGCTACTTTGATTCCAGCAGCAGGGGGCCAAAGAAAAAGGGAACAGCAACTGCACAGAGTGTCTATAAATCTCACATGTGGACCCACTTCAGGTTTTATAATAAACTTGTAAAGCTGGACAAAAGTATGTAAAAACCTGCTGAGCAGCAATAAAATATCAGGGCTGGACCCTGAGATGCCTTGGACATATTGTTTCTCGTTTTCACCTGCTCCTTTCTCTAGCCTCCGTATCTGCTGTGAGAGAAGTCAAGACGAACGCCAGTGCATGAGTCAGCGGAACATTTGAGTGCGTTTCCATGAGATATAGCAGCAACAGATAAGTTCCTGGGCTTTTCCTCCTATTTTATTTTGTCTCCTAGAAATATGGCTTGTATTGTATACTTCAAGTAATGGAAGCAAATAACATTGAAAAATGTTATGCCATCCTCAATCTTATTAATAAACCAATGTTTCTATTCCAAACATTGAGGACACTAGTAGTACATAAACTCTCATTATCCATGCTTCAACTTGACATCATCTGTTAGCATAACGTTTTTTTGCTTTTTTTTTACTGATGACATGCTATGCTGATGACAAGCGGTTATATCTTTCACTAAATCACAGTAATGCCAACTGCCTCATTTCTCTCAGAGACTGTGTAGAGGCCACCAATTGATTGAAACGTTTTAGCTAAATAAAAGTAACGCAGGACTTGTCATCTTTTGGAAGCAAAACACCAAACCTCACATTTTAATGACCTAGGTGAGTTAAAACCAAAGCCACTGTGTTCAACATTACCCTGATCTTTGGTGATCAGATAAGGAGAGTTGTGCTGTCCTGCTTTCTTCAGATCAGGAATGATTTGAAAATAAAGCCAATTTGACTTCATGCTGATTTGGAGAAGTTAATGTCATGCTTTTTTTGTTGTCTCTTTTAGACTAGTATTACTTTTTTACCTCCCTCAGTCAACATTTCCTCACACATCTCGAGCTCTTCTACTTGCATGCCTAAAAAATAACCAGTCATTGGCTTTCTTTTAAGGATGTTGCATTTTTGTTTTAAATAATTGTTGACGTCTCTGTAAAGCACTTTGGTCAACCTTGGCAGTTTTAAATGAGTGGTATGAATAAAGTTGACTTGACTTGACTTTTGAAAAGCACTTTTTGGTTTTTAAAGGGCTCAACAAATAAAGTATTATTAAGAGTATTATCATCATAAACACAAGTACTTACAGACAGAGCTTGATATGTGTCTTAATAAAGAAGTCCCACAGGGTCGGGGTATTTATTAGAAATTGTAACATTTTGTCTGTGTTAGGTTTATTGTGTAAGTAGGCGTGCAGATGTTACTGATATCATTTATGTCTCTGGGGGGCAGCTCTGCAAATAAAAAATCTTTTGTTTTTCTGGGCCCCAGCATGTCATTTGAAATAATTGTTGGGCAAGCAAAATTCTGGCTGTTTCAACTCAGCAAAAAATGGCAGCAAAATATAAAAGTTTTTTTGTTGTTGCAAAAGGCTCTCATTTCATTACTCATTTTTGCTGATATTGAGTTGTATGAATGAAGAAATGCAGGGGAGCTATAGCTGTTTCAGTGCAAGGCACCCTGGAACTTGAAGGCAATGCAACCATGAGGAAAGCCAGGGCAGTGTAGCTCACAATGAGGGATATCAAAATTCAATTGACTTCATTTACAATCAATGCTGATGTTGATTGATAGCGTGGCACATATGCCTTTAACTTGATTAAAACCACAAAAGACAAAGTTCCACCTAAAGTAAATGATGTGTTCCTTCAACAAGCGGTGTTTTGCTAAACCATTGAACAAGACTGCATTGCAGAACCCTTCTTAGAGAGAGAATAATTGTGCAATAACTTAAAAGACCATTTACCAACGGAGAAATGTTGACTTAATCGGTGGATTTCTTGTTGTGAGTTTGTATTCAGTAAACACAGATGCTTTATCTTTTGGATTTCCCCCTTGATGTTTCCACATTAGAAGTCTCGCTGACGTCGCAATCTCACGAAAGGCCAACATCAGGAGGAGTTCTATAGCGACCCACGTTTTCGGTCACCTTGACTCGAGTTTGACTGAACTCTTCACATGATCAAAGAGCTACAGGACGGCCACATAAAGGCTGTTTTCTAAATGATTCGAATCCCATACAAGGAGCGGTGCATGCAGACCCTGTCCCAGTGACGAAAACCGAACTTTGTTTTCCCTCTGAGGTGATCTGGTTCAGCCAATAAAGTGTTTACTCAGCCTGGAACACATGTTTACTCCAGATTAAAACTAATGACAAGCCCGAGAATTTATTGACATGGCTCGGGGAACACATACAAACAACAGGAGAGCACCTCATTGAGGGTGTGTGGTGTGGATAATAAAATTAAAATCTAAACCATGTACAAGCAGGGTTTAAATACATGCTTATGTGATCACTTCTGACAGGACTGTGGGAAAACTCTCTCAATGAGTGTAGATTTATGGTAAAACAACAGAACTGAACACATAACACACACTGATAGTATCACCCTATAACTGTGAAAACATTGGAAAAGTTGGGGCTTGACTGCATTATTTTGAAATAATTTTTCCAAGGAATCTGTGTTTATGTACACACAGGAAGGGTTATTAATGTGATGCCATGACTCTCATACGTTGGTTTTTGTTTTGTTTTCAAGGTTTTTGTCTGAGTAAGTTATTGAATGTCCAGCGTGTTGAATCAGTGGCTGTTCTGCGGTGGACACATGTGTAGTGGTCGAGTGAGGCTGCTGTGAGCGGACAACAGAGTTTCTGTTGACAGTTGGTAAAACAACATGTGCAGTGAATGCTGAACGTGTTCATCATTGCCATGTAGAGCAGCTGTAGAGCAGGGTTTGTCAAGTGTCTCATAAAAAAAAAAAAAAGTACATTACATTGATGTGTATTAGCAGAGCCGTTCTCATTTAGCATGGTCTTACTCTCACAAAAACTAAAGCACTATATTTTGTAAATAAACTACTTTGGACCCATTCCAGCAGTCTAAGATGCTTAGAGCGACTGACAGAAAGTCCTTTACAGACCACCTAGGTTGGTGTTTTGGGCCAGGGTTAAACAATGCTGGATTTTGACCCAGGAAACCAGTCCAGTGTGAAACAACAAGTCAGTGTCTGGTTGTTATCTTTTTTCTTTTTTTTTAAGATTTCTTTTTGGGCTTTTTTTTTGCCCTTATTGGAGAGATAGGACGGTGGATAGACTCGGAAATCAGGGAGAGAGAGAGAGAGAGTGGGGAATGACATTCGAAACTGGGCCGCCCGCTTGGAGGACCACAGCTTCCATACGCGTACATAAACCACTGCACCACCAGCGCCCCGGGTAATTATCTTATCACCAGCCATGATTGTAATCATACTTTACTAGGTAGTTTTAATGCCTAAAATTAACTAAACAGATTATTTCACATCGACCACATGTTAAATATGTAGAAAAGAGACTTTGCGACTGATGCCGAGGGGAAATAGAAACGGAAAGCTTAGGGTACCTGGAACAGACACTTCTTTACGCTTCATGATGAAGCAAAGTGAAGGCTGTGTTCAAAGGTTGGCATTTGTCGACTGTGGATGATAGCCGTCGTACATTTATAGAAGCAAGATATCGTAAGAAGCCTCGTGTTAAGTTATCTGAGGTCTTTATTGGCTATCTTCTGAAAGCGGCAGCATTATTTAAAGTATCTAACGACATATCAAATGTTCTTCTACTTAAAAGCTCTTCTGTTCCACCTTCTCCACTCAGTCAGGGTTGGTGTGTTTGAGGTTTATAATTAAGGAAAAGGCGACAGTATAGGCAGCACTATTAACAGAAATAGCATTGTCTTTTTTTAAATTTACAGTCTTGTTCTTCTTGTTTTTTTGAAGCGGTTGTCATCATCTTTTCAGAGACAACACTTTTATCTGCATCTTTCTCCCAGGAGAGGAGACGGTGATGCTAAAAATGGCCGGGGGAAAGGAGAGCTCAGTCTGATCACTGCAATCTGACAGTTTCTTACTCGTCTTAAATTACAGTCTCTAAGAATAGATTTGAGTCCTTGCCAAAATAACATCAAACTTAATTTATCAAGATCTGCACATGTAACAGAGAATACATAAACATAACGCAGCGCATTCCAGCGCCTCACAAAGGGGACCAGAGTTCAGGTGTCGTGAAGGCTGACTCGGCTTTTCTGACAAACTCCTTTAAGATCTTCAGCTCCGCTAAACAGTGTTGTTGTACCCGCACTCAGGCACACAGGGTTTGCTTAAGTGTTGTTGGTTTTTGAACCCTAAGTTTCAACTTTCCTCGGCGCTGTATAGCCCGGGGGCTGAATCTGAATCTCGGGGGTTGATGAGAGGTTTTCCTCCAGGTTAGCGAGGGCCACAGTGTTTAGCCATCAGCCCTCGCCAGTGACTTTGATTAATCCTTCATGGCCCGAGAACTGAAAAGAAAAGCTGGGGGTGCAAGCAGGACCATCTGGAAACCTTCATAAACATGCCTGTCTTTCCACGCTCTCCAAAGGATTCTAGGAAAATCGTAAAAATGAAAAGAGAGGTCCCTATTGCTCAGTTTTTTTTTCTCCTCTTGAGGCACCCTGTGCGTATGCAGCAAACAGAAGAAAAAAAAAAAGCCCTCACACCGAATCCTCGCCCTCATTGAGCCCTGAACACTCAAGTGTGTAACAAAACAAGGTTTCAATTGGATGTCTAACGCTGATGTATGACAAATGTTGATCATTTACTGCAGCTTGGCTTAATCTGTTCCACTTCTGCAGTGCAAAATGAAAGTCATCTCCAAACACACACAAACACACACAAGGCTGAATCTGATTCTGTGTTTGGAGGAAGCCAAGGCTGTTATTCAACCAAGTGGTGGATCGCTTCCATCTGGACTTTGTTATAGCTTTGTGTTTTCACTCTTAAAAGCAATGTTATCTGGATAAAAAAAAAAGGATAAATTGTGCAGCTGATTTGGGAGGATGTCAGTGAGCGGGAACAGTGTGCAGACCCCGTGCATCTCTGACAGAACAGAGTGAGGCAAGGCAGAAAGAGGGATATGGAGATCCAAAAACATACACTCATATCCAAACATAAGATAAAATCTTGAACTCATTAGTCATATAAATCCTTAGTATCTAACAAATGTCGCAGTAATGTCTTCTGGCCCCAGATACATACATGTATAACACTTAATGTATAAGACTATACAAAACCACTGATACAATCTAATGTAAATAATGTCATATTTTTCAACTAATACATTTCTGGATCCTCTTTTTTTTTTCTTTACTTCCTGCTTTTCTCTTGTTGACTTTAAATGATGTTCCTTCTGCATTGATGTGGTTATATTGTAAAATCCTCTAAGTGTTGTTTAAATGTGTATTTTTACCTATATATTTATATATTTTTTTTAAACATGAGTCGTGTAAACATGATTTCATACATGACTTTGTGGAAGTGCTACTTAGTGTTATTGTTACATTGACAGAAGATCAACATCCCTAATGATGGTGCTGTATGTGTCAATGTCACCAATGAGGTCTGAGCAGTGCTTTTGCTGTTTTTGTTTTTTTTTAATTTTAGTTTCTTGGAGTCGTTATCGGTTCCCTAATAATACATATATATGACCAACAGGGTACAGGGTAAAGTTACCTTAGGGTACATTTATTGTAATTTTCAGTGTGCCACGGATTACTGACACACACACACACACACACACACACACACATATATATACTGTACATATATTATTTGAATGTCTGTATGTTTCAGTTGTTATTTTTTCCCCTTCCTTTATTAGTGTCTTGTTAACATTTTAAAATCTAAATAAATCAATAAAATAAATCTTTATGTAAACTACAAAACGTAAAGCCAGGCTGGGTGTGCTAATAAGTGGCCCTCTGCTTTAATACCAAACCCTATAACACTTTCTTCAAGTAGATCGATCAAACCATGAACATTTGAAGAAGTAAGAAAATGAAAGTAAAAAAAACATAAAACCCATTTGGAAGGGACAGTGATAAAAGTCTTCAGTCCAGACCCTTCAGCAGACAAATAAAGAGGGCTGTTTCTGTAACAGCTCTGCCACCCAGACATGCTTTTCCACAAGTCAGTTTTATGTACCAGAAAGAAAAAAAAGTCCCCCCCCCCACCCCCCACCCCTTCTTTTCCTTCCCCCTTCTCCTGGCAGGGAATGGTCTCCTGTTACAGCCGGGACCGTGCATGATCTTTTATCTCGATACTGGGGGCCAATTCATATTGCATGCATTCTTGTTACACTTGTGCGGACTGCATTGTGTTCCTCTCTGTGGTTGTGAAAGAGGAGTGTCTAACCTGGATGGAATGAATAAATAAGATTAACAGATAGGGGGGAGAGTAGAAAAGAAAAATTGGTAACTGTGGTTTTGCTACAAAGGAAGTTGTTGACAGCTGGGTCTGATGCGGTGTGGAGGATGTACGGTGATGATGCATGCATGAAAGAAGATAAATTACACTGATTACAAAGAAAGATGAATGTCTGCAGCTTGTTTGCAGACACATACAAAGAGGATGTGTCTTACATGTGGGAATTTGCTTTTCCTTCTATGAAAGATGTATACTTTGTCATTTGATTTTTATTAATTAAACACAAAACTGGCGTTCATTCATCAGATTAAGGGCGCACAAGTCCAGACAAATGCTGCAGCTTTGTAAGAGGGAAAGTAAAAAACAAACAAACGAAAAATAGATGGATAAAGGAGGGAAGCAGGGAAGAGGAGGATTGAGAAAAGAAGAAGATTTGTCGACAGGATCTTAAGTTGGAAAATATTTCTGGTTGCCAAAGCCAACACAAAACAGGCACGCACCTACTTCCACACGTGAGCATAGGCACACCCAATCGGTGGCAACATGCAGCATCTGTTTTCTGGAGTTCAAAATGAGAAAAAGAGATTTCATGTCTAATACTCAAAGAGGAATTAAATTACTATTTACTGTAGGCACGACGCACCAAAGAGGCCATTATGAATGAAGGTGTGTTCAAGGCGGGTTTTTTTTTTTTTTTCAATAGAAAATGATCCACAATTCAAACAGCTTCAGATTGAAACTGGAATGTTTAGAAATGAACAAAATGGAGCCTGCCAGGAGCATTAATCTACCACCCACTCTTCAGAAACACTGCCACCGCCGCAACCAGTGTGTCTTCTTTTATATTCTCGTCTCCATTTACCATTTTTCAGTCACATAGCTGATATGCCTGGTCTTGCCTGCCTCAATCGTCTCCGCGCCGAGGAGAAATCAAAGAGCAGCCCAGTGTGTGATTGCACAACAGCTGCTCATGCGCCGCAAGAGAGGCAAAAGCGTGCTCAGGAAGGGCAGGGTACGGTGCGGGTGCATGAACGGGTGCCACTGTGGACGCTGGCTGGCAACCGAATTTGCGCAGTTGGCAACAAAGTAACACATGGCGTGTGTTTTCCACGACACGACACCAGACAGGCCCGACCCCTGCTCCGTGTTTCAGAAGAGTCTCTGTGTGATGTTTGCCTCCTTGTTTTGAGTGTGACGATGCCTGTTGCTTTCATTCATTTCACACGTAACCTGAGAAACTTTTTATTTCCTGCATCTTTGTGTTTGCATTTTTTAAAAGCTCATGCAGAATACTTGAAGAGGTGAGCAAGAAAAACCTCTGCAAAAAAAAAAAAAAAAAAAAACATTCAATGAGTTCGTCAAATGAACTCCTGCAGGGACGTATCCTGAGAATACAATGAGAATAAAACTCATTTATTTGCCAAAGTTTCAAATCCCTTAATTGGTCTCTTAAATGGGAAAATCCCATATTCCGGGACATGTGGTAATCCACTTTAGAGCCACCCACCCTGATGGCATCTTTTGTCTGAAATCACCTGACTGACAGCAACACTGGTGGTAAAAGTCAAAGAGGCAGATTTGTGACTTGAAGGTGACACATTTGAACCTGAGGGCCAGAAGGAGTAATCTGTGAAAATAAACTCTCCTGTCTCTTCAGCACTTCAGCCTCACTGACCTCGAACAACTATTGCCAACTTCTACATTTTAATCTTGATCACATTTTACACTTTTGGCCGATTAGACCAGAAGAAATAACCTGCAATTGTATTTTCTTCGTGTCATGTGGTTGTGCTTTGCTGCCACTGTCAAAGGCATTGCAGATGCATGCGTTAATACGGTCGCTACATACAAAGACTGACGGCAGAGGTGATTTGAGGATTTTCACACCGACAGTGGAAGCAGAGATGGGTTCATAACAGCGTGCAGACGGCCTCACCGACTGATAAAGGAACCTTTTGAGAATGTGTAAGTAAGTCAGTGACATTACACTTGATTTAAAATTGGATTTTACACAGAATTTGGGATAAAATAACATTTACATATTGCTTCTGTTTGACCTCTATGGTGTGGATGTGAACGAGCTGTGAGGAGCGGCTAATTAAATCCAGCAGGAATAAGTGAGCTTATGATTTAAACCCTCAAACTCCTTAATTGTAATAAGAAGTAGAGCAGCACGACTGTGCTAAAGCTGTGTTTTAGTTCGGAAAGTACTCAGGCAAGAAGTTTCATTGTTCATGATCTGTGTTTTCATGGCACGCAAAGACTATATGTATAAGAAGTTCAATCTCGGACAGATTTTCAGGGACAGGTAATCCAAAACAGGATATTTCCTACATAGAAAAAATCTAATTTATACGCAGGTTTAAAAGTGAGGAGCAACCTTGGTACAACTTGGATTCATCTGCTAGATACAAAAGCCAAGGCGCTAAAACAAGGAACGGTGAAGGCCACCAGGACAGCAAAGACAAAGAGGAGAAAAAGTAACCGTTCACAAGTTTCACAAGTTTTTGTTGGATCGTGATTACTTTAAAAGGACAAAACCTGAGGCCTCCACATCTCCCTGTTGCCCTTCATCTTCAGCAGCTGGCCCTCATTCCTGATGAAGGGCAGACTCTGCAGCGAGTACCAGATACAGCAGACGTATAGCACCGCTCCATATTTGGCTCTGGTGCTCACAGCTACAGTAGTGGCCAGCTGCTCGGTCTAAAAGGTTTTCCCCTCTGCCGTTCCCCGAAAGCCTGAAAAGCACACATTCTGCTTGTACGTGCGTGCCCTCCTTCACTCGTATACACACACACCACCCACTCACAACCGCCGTACGTCCTGCAACGGGGCTATTGCTGTTTTTGTTAGACAGCCGGCCCTTTTTTGTATACTAAAGGATGAGTTCAGCGTGAGTGTATCTGTGATTAAAGCGAGGCCTTTTCCGTGCACACTTCACACCTACACACTCAGGAGGAAATGGCTGCTGATGGTAACTCCTGGAAAGAACTTACTCACCCCCTCAGACATGATGTGATGAATACAGCTGCAACAAAAGGAAGCAGCGTGATGGAGTAATGGGAGGTTTAGCATGAGAGACAGCTGTGGAGGCCAAACTATAGCACAGCGAGCCTGAGCTTTAAGCAGAGGAATGGTAAGTATATGTTCCTCTCGTATGCTCAAAGTAAACGTTTCAAAGTGCGATGACACCCGTGACCAAAACTTAAAAAATGCAAAGTAAAAAGGAGGAGCGGGGACTTTTTGTTTGATGTAACTGAACAATAGTTCCCTCACAGACCTGTTCGTAGCAACTGCAAATTATTACTGACTCACTACAAGCGAGTATGTGTGACGCAATGATTCATTTTCATTCAGACCGTAAATTGTCCGCTTTGAAAGCATCCACAAACGAGTTCTTGCTGGCTAATTTAAAAGCAGAATCTTGCACTGTCACCCTACAGTCAGGGTCATCGGGGAGAAAGACCACCAGGACAGCTGAGGAGGCGAAGGAGAGAGGGGGGGGGGGGGGGGGGGTGTGGGGGTTTAGGGGTGGTGAAAGGGAATCTTTTATTATGCTATTAAATTAAATCTCAGATAAGTTTTTTTAAGGTCCCAGGAAGAGTTAAAGAAGCTGTGCACACAGCACAAAAAAAAAAAAAAAAAAAAAAACCTCATGTCCCCTCCTGCTCACATCACTCAGCTCTTCATGTAACAGCTGCTTCCGTCCACACACACATAGCGATATACTCACTCATTCACACAGAGGGCTTAACTGTCCCGCAAAACACTGCCAGATTACACTGGATACCCCCAAAAAAAGAGGGATGTGTTTGGATTTTAAGTTTTCTGAGAAGACTTGGTGCCACTTTTACATCCTACTGACAGGATTCAAGTCAGCATTTAAATTCTTTTTATTTCATTTTTTTTTAAACTATTTTCTATGTAATTTCATGACAATAGGATCCAACAGCTGCCTCCTCTTTGACACATTAGCACACGCATTTCAAAGCCGATAACTCATACCACGCATAACCCCCGTCATATAGCCATGAATTACTGACATATTAGGGAGCTGATTTATGTCGACCTTACATTACTTCTCCTCTGAAGTGACTCGTTGGGAGTTGAAGGACTGCTTGGCAAACTGCGCTCCCCATTGCTGTTTCAGAAAACACGTGGGCAGAAAAATGGGCTGAAGACGTTTTTTTTTTTTCCCCAAGGTAAACTAAGATATAAGTGCAACCAAGCAAAAAGAAAACACAACGCAATGGAAACACACATGTCCAGGCGTGGATGCTGATGATAACATGTGCACCTACATGCCTAAAAAAAAAAAAGCAGTTGAAACATGGAGGTGTTTCCTTTCTAGCAGGTATTATTAGCTTGCAGCAACTTCTTGAGGATTCATGTTTAAGGACGGCGTTGCTTGATATTCATCTTGAGTTTCCCTCCCTTTGATCTATTATTCCTTTAGAAGATACTCAAAGCACATAGGGTTCAAGTTCTCCTCCGTCCTGTTCTGTATGTGTGACCGCTGAATCCATTGGCAGCATCTCACGGCGTGCCCAAGATGGATGCGTGATGCGTGTGCTTACAGTACGATTGCTGTGGGTGTTCATTGGCTCCCCACTTTAACTCCTCTATTTACTCTTTGGATCCTCTGGCTGGACCGGATTCTGCCCCACTTACACAGAAAAAGAGGGCTGTAAACAATAAACAAAAACAACATGCATGCATGCAGGCAGCGAGGGTGACGTGGCGTTTTCTGCGAGCGCATCGGAAAAAAACTAAACATCAGCGCGGGCGAACTTCAAAACACACTCAGATCGTTGACACACACTGCAGCTGTCATGAGGTAAGACGCGGCGATGTCGCACAGAATAACAAACACCCTCGTTGAAGAGGAGAAAGACGTTCATGCGGACGGTGGAAATAAGGAATTGGGTGAAGTTTAAACTGTTGTTTTTTGAGTGGGCATTGGTTAAGATATTAAAACTTATTTATTTTCCTGTCTTTTGCTGCGATTGGTGATAAGATGAACAGGTTTTAGCTTAATAAACATCTTAACATCTCTAATACCTAGATGTGAATATGAGCTGATAGAGTTCCCCTAAGACACCAGTGTGATAAAAAAAATACCAACTGATTGGTGATATGTTTTCTGGTTTTGACTAACTGTACACTTCATGATAGCACATTGATAATATTTTTTTTATACCGCCATACCATAATTTATCTGAAAGCACTTTGATTTTGGCATCTGATCAATGCACTGACTGGAATACTTGCCAATATGCTTATTCATAACTGAAACCACATTCTAGTGATGACACCAATATTCTTACAGATTCTGAATACAATGCATGAAGAAGGGCTCTATGGACAGCATCCAGTTCATGTACTTCTTTATTTATCTCCCCAAAGCAAAACTCCAGGAGCGCTGGTAGTGTAGTAGTTAGTGTGCACGCCCCATGTACGGAGACTGTAGTCCTCCAAGCGGGCAGCTCGGGTTCGAAATCCGACTCTTGGCTTCTTTCCCTCATGTCATTCCCCACGCTTTCTCTCCCCGATTTCCAACTCTATCCACTGTCCTATCTCTGGAAAAAAAAGGCACAAAAAGCCCCAAAAATAATTCAAAAAAAATAAGAAAAGCTGAACTCCAGTTCACTGCGCATTACTTTCAGATACAGAACTACTCAGCAGCATTTCAGAACCAAGTCAAAGTCAAAGTCAACGCATACAGAGACTTGTCCCATGCTCTTTGAGCCTATTAGATTACAATATCCTATGTTTCACCACAGAGAATAAACTGGATTCAGATTTAGTTTTTTTGTCAAACCTGCCAACAGACAAGAGAACCAAGGACTCTGGAGCAATCGGAGCGGCCACCTCGGAGGATCGCCTGTCCAGACCCCTGGACTAAGGAGAGTTTGAAAAAAAGTGGGCATGACTAATAGCTCAGCTCTTGATCCACAGAACCTGACAGGCAGTTCTCCGGTGGCCCATAAAATACAGAACACTGGGCAGATGTGAAGGCCGGTTCCTCTCAGACATGGCCGCCGCTGCTTCTACTTAGCAATAGTGATCAACAGAAGTGACTGACCCACATTCAGGACCACGCTGAACATCCTTTAGCGTCATTTCAGATGAGTTTATGTTGCGTAGTAAGGGTGAGTAGGTTTTGTTTTTACTAGACAGAGACGTAAAAGGATCGCAGGAAGTTGTTGTTTATCTGGTTCAAAGCGGTACTCACTGTAATGTTTCACTTACGCAGAGGAGATATGAGCACTTACTGGAAGGTCGCAGAGAAAGCTGTGGGAGTTTTGCGTCTGAAGTATGACTATTTGTGTAAGGTCATTTTCTATTTGACAATGATGTTAACTAAAAGGCCCGCAAAGGTTACTGAATCATTTTGTGCAAACATCAGTCAAAGTGCATCATAACAACCTCTGGTACTTTTTCCTTTAAGGGACCCCGACTATCTTCAGCCAACATGAAACACAGGACAGTCAACATCACTTCATCGTCTATATTGGTTTTAAATAGAAGTGACAACTGGACCTCTGAAAGTTTCACTATATACAGACTCTTTACACACAACAAAAAAAGGAACAACATCAGAGTCGGACTGGTTTGAATTATCATAAAGATAAATATTTTCTGTCCTTGCTTAAGATTAAGTCACATCTGTTTTAACAACTGACGTTTACTTCAAACAGTCTCTTTGTGGCTGTTTCCTCTGAAGGCAAATGCAGTTTGTGCAACACACATTTATAGTCTTTGGTAATGAACAAATTGTGCATTTACTGCTTTTCAAGTGTAAAATATTGTGATTCTTTATCACTTTCAGATGTTTAACCACTGCTGGTCTGTTTTTCTCTGGTATAAAGCTGTAGTTCCAAATCACAACCTCCCGTTTCATTTTTAAAGGTATGCTTAAAAACACAATTTTAACATTAATGATGCGTGAATAAATAAATGTATCTTGCTTAATGATGTGTGAGGTAACAATGTAATACTTCCTTATTGTACTTAAGTAGAGTTTACTGGTACCTGAGAATTTCTTTTGAATTTTGCCCCTCACATTTTCATTCACACTTTTCATAACAGACTTGGAAACATCTGAGGGGAATCAACTTTGGTTGACACCTAAATTCACGGATCAATGACAAAAATTCTGAACAGACTATACCTTGTGTATCCTTTAGTGCAAATCACCCTGAGTAAATGTGACATGATTAAAATGAATGAAAGATGCAGTAAGACTTCAAAACAAACATGAAAGTCAAAGACAACAGCAGAGAAAAGGCCTCCAGGGATGTCCGACCAATGGGGAGAACTTGTGGCAACATGGATAAAAGTCTAACAATTTCTATCAGCTAGATTTTTCTATTGGACAAAAGCCATTATTTTAAATAAACCTTTTTTTTATTTTTTAAGATATTTTTTGGGCCATTCATTTTTGCCTCTATTAGATAGGACACCTGTAGAGACAGGAAATGTTGGGAGGAGAGAGTGGGGGATGAAATGCAGCAAAGGGCCAAAGTCGGATTCAAACCCACAGCCCCTGCGCTGGGAACTATAGCCTCCACACGTGGTGCCGCATCATAACCATTAGGCTATATTGCCACCTCAGACCATCATATGTGAAACAGCGACTTCAGCGTTCCTATGTCACCTAAAGTGAGTTTGATCAAATATGTGATATGATAGGACAACATACTAGAAAAGATCACCTCTTAATGTTGGAGTCAACCATGATAATGATGCTACACCTTCAAATTCAATGTCTGCGTTGTTAGAGCACATCATGGCGTATGCTAAGAGGCTGAAATGTTGTTTTGTGCACTCAGTTGTACAAGTTATGGGCTCCTTTTAAGTTAGTTAAGTTTTGGTTTTGTGACAGTTTGGGACTCTGACTTCAGGGTGGGGAGCAAAAAACATGTAAAGGTGGCGCATATGTATGCACGTGTGTGTATGCGTGTGTGTGTGTATGCGTGTGGGCCGGCTGGCCTGCTTGCATGCATGCGCGAAATTGTTGCTGGTGGGCCCCAGCATGACTGCCGAGGTTGGAGCAATCATATGTTCAGCTGTGATTTCCATCAACACATTCCTGGACGCTCACACACTCTCTCAGCGGAGCTACACGCAGCACCCCCTGAGGATGTGACCTGCAGCCTGCAGACACATGGCTGCCTCACCAGCGCTTATCACAACACAGCAGCCTGCAGGATAATGGGAGGCCTTAATCTGAAGCCACGTGGAGCCCCGCAAACTTTGACTGGTGTTGCTCCTTCACACTGGCCTTATAGAAAACAGTGGATGATATACTACACCGCTCTGCAGAAGGCCAGCAGGTCTTACCATGCCAGACTGATTACAGGGGAGAGGTCAGACCAAATGGACAACAAATGGTCCCTGCTCGTCTACACTGGGGGTTGGGCATAAGGCTGAAAACATCACTTTGGAAGAGGCAGCGATTGTAACAGAAAACAGGACATTAGATATTCCACACCACCAGGACACACACACACACACACACACACTCATACACACACTGTATCCCTTTTTTTTTTTCATCACATTCTGTCACAATGCCGAAGCTGGCAAAACACAAACAATAAAACACGCAGAAAAAGGTCTAGTGGGTTTAGGAAAAGAAAATTTCTCCACTGATTGATCGCAGGTTTCAAACCTCCAAACGCAGCCAGAGAGAGAAGAGAAGAGAATTAAATGAGTCTTAAGGCTGAAACATTGATAGCAAGCAACTTAAACATTCAACTCAGCAGAACCTCCAACCATCTGTGCTGAATAATTATACAGTAAACTGGCACTCAATCAGCTGACAGTGTGCGTTTCTCTTCCACTGGTCAAACAAAGAGACATGAGTAAAATCCCCCCACACACAGGGCCAATCCTTCACTGTTATTGGCAAACTGCAAGGCTGGCACGAAGCCACAGTGTACTGCGTGCTTTAGGATGCATGAGGGATTCACTTTGAGTTGAGTTGCACTGGTTATTTTTTACCGCCCTGGGCGACTTGCACACCATGCTTCAGAGTTACAGGGGTGTCACATTTGTCTTGCTACACAAATATTGATATGGGCTGAGTAATGACCAGCTGCTATGTCTAGTATAGATCATAAAGATTATTCTTATTTGGCTTTCATGGAAATATGGTGGTGATTCCTCCTTTACGTTAACCGGAGCTTTCTTTTTTTATTCAAGGAATGTTCGAGCATCACATAAATCATCACACCTCAGGGCTATAAGTGCAGCTCCCCTTGTGTAATTGATGCTACACAAATCAACGCAAGGCACCTATGTTCAAACTTGCTGATAAAATGATCGAATGTGTTTGAAACAGGTGAAACTTAACAAGCAAACTACTATTAAACCCCCCATTCCCTTTACTCTGGAAAAAAAATAGCAAGCAATGAAAGATCCAGCATGGCCTAATTTGAGGGGGAAAAAAACACTAAAGTATAAAAAGTAATAGCAATCAAGAGCTACTTTCACTTTCCATCCAACACAAACACAACATGAGCAAAAAAAAAAAAAAAAAAATCGGTGCCTGGTACAGTGCAGGAGTGTGTGTAAGCTGCTGAGCTTGTGGTGGCCTGTGTTCACCATGTGGTGGAGCTGAGTGATGGTTTTCCCAAAGTCTGCCTCCACCAGTGCAGACGGCAGGCATATATAGGCACAGCAATGGAATGATGCTTCTGTGTTTAACTAAATCACCTACAATATCTAGCTTTCAATGTCCGTCTGTGCAAGAAGCTTCTATTGATGGTACTCCTTATTTCTGGCATGTTTCTCCTGTTGACAAGCAGGTTGAAGTAGTTTTCGCATGCAAGCTGTCAGCGCTGCAACACAGGTGAAAAAGCCATGCTTGGTTTAGCACCTGACTACATCAGATACAGTAGGGAGGGCAAGGCTATGGCAACCGCATCCAAAATGGGTGTGAAAGTCTCCTCTGCAACACAGCGGGCTCTTGTCTTCCTCCTCTTCATACTTTTCTTCCCCTCTCACTGTCTGCCTCTCTTTTCCTCTATCTATACCCCCTTCTCACTGTCTATCCCCTAATGTCTTTGTCTGCTTCCTGTCATGCATTCCCTCATTTTGTGTTCACCCCCCCCCCCCCTCCTTTATTCACGCTCTCTTCTTCTTCTTCTTCTTCTTCTTCTTTTTTGCTCCCTCTGTCCGTCTACATCTGCTCCCCTCCTCTTGCTCTCCCTCCCTAGAAGGCACACACACATACACAGATAATACTGCGGCTACATGCTGCTTTGGCAACATACTGCAGCAGGCAGGCAGGCTTACTCCACTGCAGCCCTTTAACACAATAGAATTTCTCTCATGAGCAGCTCTTTGTCTAATTAATTACATTAAATCAAGCTCTTTTTCTTCAAAAAGATGCTTTAACTGCAACTTGTTTCCTCGACAGAGGCACCCCATCATTGCTGCAAACACAACGTGTATTTTTCTCTAAATATCTGCTGATTTCAGCTTTTCACAGGCATATGATAATGACAGCACCATCAAATGTTTGCTGGCATTTCCTTTTGTTGACGTGTGTAGTTTTTGAGTGAAGCTCTTTCCCGTTGTTTATGGACATACCACCTCTGGTTCGCCCCGTCTTGCCTTCTCCCCTGAAGCATGACGGAACTAGGCGTGCTCTTGTAACACAATGGGATTTTTTTTTTTTTTTTTTTTTTTTTTTTTTTTTATTGAACGGTGAACAAACATGTTTGCACATACACAAATACAAAAACCAGACAGACATCTCAGGATCACAGCGCATGATAGGACGTACAGTGATGCCATTGTTTGAGCATCCAGGAGTGAGTTGAGGAGATGTCAGTGCTGACAGATAGCCATGCAAGGAACAGACACAAAAATGTGTGCGAGATTGAATGCAGTAGGCATAAAAATACACAACGCATATTTTGCAACAGATGTAGGGATATCATGTTTTAAACTTTGGATTCAATCAGTGAAAACACTGTCTGCCATATCATTGCTTCGTCATGTTTTATCCATTGTGGCTACTGAACTGTTCAATGCTTTGTAACTTTATATTTCCTTTGATTTTGTTGCATTACAAGCTCTTTTGCCTGCTA
This sequence comes from Labrus mixtus, assembly GCF_963584025.1. NCBI lineage: Eukaryota > Metazoa > Chordata > Actinopteri > Labriformes > Labridae > Labrus > Labrus mixtus. The sequence continues at coordinate 8,185,361 of NC_083625.1, read as the reverse complement.
AGTTCATCATATAGAGTTTCATGGGCCACCAGTCGCATGTTCATAAGCCTTTATTAAACACAAACAGGTGCTACCACTAGGGATTCCCCGACCTTTGCAGGGTGCAGAGCATGATTCAACCCATTTCATTTAATTGCCATCAACATGATCATTACGCTGTAATTACTGTTTAACAGATTAATTTTTCATAAATGTTGGCTCTGTATGTCTAGGGTTGGATTCTTACGTCAATGACCCTTTAAATATTGCATGCTCATGAGTGAAAAGAAATATATCACTGCATGGGAATAAAGCCAAGTGTCATAACAAGCATACAGTATAAGTCACACGATCTGGCTATAAAACTCCACTGAAGCTTTTTAGATGTCAGGGAATAAAAAAAGAGGCAATATGCGGCCCCATTTAAATACAAGATGGATGACTTCTTTTCTGCACTATTGTTTCCTGGAGATCAAACTTGCATGTTGGAACTGCTGAGAATCTCTATGTTTTCAAACACAATGGGTCCTTTCTCTACATGTAAAGAGCTGCTACTCTAATAATGCAGCTCAGCTTAAGTCTGTGAACGGTAAACAATGGCACTAAAAGGTGGCTTTGACAAATATCAAGAGAGGGAAGGGGGGGAGTGATTAAAGAGCCTGAAAGTGAATACAAGGACACTGAGTGATGCCCAAACTCCAGTCCCTCCCTTTTCATTACCAAATTTACCTTTCATGACGGAGTGGGATGAGAGTTATGCCCTTTGTTTCAAGGTCAGCATGACCATGAGAGGATCTCCTCTGTGGAGTGCCACAAGGACCCCTCTCAGGCCCCATAATATTTCTGAATCCCTGATTTTTCAAAATCACTGAAAATAAAGTGAATATACAAAAGTATCCAAATGCATGCACATAGGATTTGATTTTTTTTTTTTTAAATCTGAGGGGACACTTTTCAACATCACAGACCCTCATCTCTACAGTATAAAAAAAAACTTGAGACATTTTGCAGATGAAACATCCAGGAGACCTCAGAAAAGTCACGCATCAAACACTTTCCTGACTAACGTGTGTCAGACAACCTGCCATGTTTCTCCCTGACAGTCAAGATCTGGATAACACCAGGCCCTTCCTCGATCTACACAAAGCTACACAGATTGTATCTGCACTAAGAGCTCCTCATAGTATTTTATACTGGCTCCATCCTCTCAGTCAGACAATAAGCTACCCACAGCAGACATAGACTCACTACCCGCACTGCTTTTGGAACAAACACAAACTCTCCACCCCAACAAATGGAAGCAGCTGCTATCAAAACTCTTTCATCTACCACAGTACTTTGCAAAACTCAGCAATGCTCGCACACCACAACTGAATGGGCTTGTTAGATTCTATCACACACTCTGAAGATGCTTTTTTCTTAAACTTTTACATTCTGTCGAGCTGTGTTGTACATTTTATGCTCTATAGTGGCGGTCAAAGTAGATGTGCATTGTAGTTTTGTGGGATTTTACATTGCAAACAAACTGAAATGAATGAAAGCTGTAAGATATCATCATACAGTTAAAGTCTCTGTAGAGCACATTGTACTGTTTTGCTGAGTCATGGGCTGCGTCCACACGTGGGGACGGTAGTTTTTCGTGCATGTTACTATAGTTACATGTCTGTTTGGGAAAGCTCCTTTTGATCACTTATTTGGCAAAATAATAATCATATCAAACACAACAATGTGCATCTGTGTGCCACTTCACTTGTTGCTCAGGGGTTGGTACTCACAGCTTTGGACGTTTACAGTGCCGGTGGAGTTGTCTCTTCCCAGGTGGTTCTCCACCACACATGTGTAATTCCCAGAATCCTCCAGTTTTGCTCTGCTGATCTGGAGTCTGGAGTTTTTCCTGTGGGAGACAACACTTGCACAGCTGAGTCAGGGGAATGAGGGCAGGGAGGAAATAGCATGGAAACGCAACAAGTGGAAACATGGGGGACATAGAGGCAGTCAACAGGGCGAGCAGCAGCATGGCAACGTCTCTGTGCTTTGATACGGATACACAATCACTAAACCTGAGGCCAAATTTGAGAAGGAAAACCCGCTTACCAAAAGAAAAGCACAGGACCAGCAGCTACTAAACATACTGTGTCATTAAAGGTATTAATTTTAAAGCCCCATCTTGTGCCAATATCCTTCATCAGTAGGTTTCACAACTACAATGTCTACTTTTCTCCTCAAATTACCCAACAACCTACATTGTTCAAATCCTCGCTTTAGTCATTTGCTTTAATTTCGTCATTATAAGCCAATGTAACTAAGAGAGTTCAAACAAGTTCAACTTTAACTCTTATGAACTTACAATTATATTAAGTGTGTGGTGTCTTTAGAGAGTGAAGTCTAATGAGCGACAATAACTGGGCGAATGAAGCATAGACATAGAAGTTTAAACCAGGAGAAGAACGCTGTGCATCTGAGCAGTTTTTATCAAACTAAGTCTTAGAATGCGTCCATGTTCTTATAATGCATGCACATAACCGGATAAAACAAGGTAAGGTACAATGATGTTTTTGACATCCTAAACAGTAGCCCAATATGAGAAAACCATCTAGAAACTAAGCATCAATGTCCAGAAAAAACTGTAGTAAAAAAAACTAAGAGTGGATCTGCTTGACTGCCTCTAAATGTAGCTGCTTACTTTAATGAGCAAGTGCCACTGGCATAAATGTAGAATATATATATATATATATATACTTGGTTTAATATAAATCTTTACAATACATTTCAATAACGATAAAGTCTTCAAAATCAAAAATTGGTTGAATAACATTCACAGCGATCCTTCTTAGCGTTTTTACAGTATTGTAATAAACAAAAATAAACAAAAAAATAAAAAAGAACATGGGCTGCCTTTCTATACAACAGAGATACATGAATATGTACCGGTGTTTGTAACTTAAACACATTGGAACAATAGAAGGGCATTCAGGAGAAATGTATGACTCGCACCATTCCCACCTTTCCTCAAAATTATTTGTCTGAAGCTCCAGTGGGAAAATGATGTGTTCCATATATCATACAGGACATTGTACCATTCTTCCACAGATGGCATGAATGGCTTATGCCATTTTTTTGTTAATACCGAATTCTTGGCAGCTTTACTCATCATTCCGAAAAACTGTTCAGTCACGTTCTTTCTGGATTAGAGTATGACTCCAAGGAAAAGGTGGATCCAGTTACAAAGACACATTCCTTCTGAGGGCATTTGTTAATTCTTTGCACGAAAAGTGTGAATGTGAGTTCAGGCCTAGAATTCATGTTTTCATTCAATTTCAACCTCGTGATTTAGATTTGACAGAAAAACTGCGTTAGCACAGTCTGCTAATAATAGCCACCTTGCTCCGACTTCAGAGTGCCTCCTTCTCTTTTCATGTTACGCTGCGAGTGTTACAGGTTTACAGGACATGGTTGACTTGTACTCACTGGCCGTTCCTTATTTTGACTTTTCTGCTTTTCTTCAGCTCGTTGCCATCTTTGAACCACGTGTAGGTGGGGAAAGGGTTCCCTGTGGCCTCGCACTTCACTATGAGCTTGGTCCCCTCATCCACTATTATTGGATTCTTCATCGGCTTTAACTTTGGAGCCGCAACTGAAAAAGAGAGGCAGAGAAAAACTCAGTGTTATTAACCCCTTTAGACATAAACTGTAATTATGATTTCATTTGCACAGCTTGTTTAGGAGTGGGTTACGGTGTTTGGGGAGAAACAGAGAGACAAAGAAGGAGGGAAAGACAACAAAGGAGCCAATCATCAACATCTAGTTAGATTGAGCCAACAAGCTCCCTCATGTGACCAACAGATGTTGTCACTAGAGACATTATAAACTCTGCATCTGACTAATAAACAGGCTGAATTTCACTCTGGTTTTCATGCTATAAAAACACCTGAAGCGATATTTAGCAAACATCTACCAGCTCAAGAAGAGAATCTGCAAGCACAAAATCTCAATTAACTGCAGCCGGTACACAAGAACGACCGCAAAGATTTTGACAAGAAAATGACTAGTTTGTCGTAATGCCAGCATCAAAAAGAGCTCTTAACATTTGCAGTACTTTTAAAAAAAAAATTGAATACCTGATGTCACCTTTTAAATAAAGTTATTTCATTCTATGTGATGATTGGAGGAAACACTTTCAGTTTCTCTGTGTTCTCGTTTAGTTAAGATAGTTATTTGCAACAGTGAAAACAAAAATGAAACATGAAAAATGATCTTTGCCAAATGCACAACACACACACACACACACACACACACACACACACACACACACACACACACATACACACACACACACACACACTTGCCAGCTGACAGCTGCACACATGTTTAGGAGAGGACTCATCCAGTGAGTGAGAGAGAAGGGGTGAACAAGGGTCAATCAGGAGATGTCCAAGATGCCCCCCCCCCCCCCCCCCCCCCCCCCCCATCCCCCCAACACCCCCCAGTCTCTCTCCCTCTCCCCCTTTGTAACAATTACGATTTCATGCAAACTCTAAACAGAGCAGTGGGATAAATTACAACTGTTTGCGATGCATCACCTCAGAAGGGTGACACCAGAATGAAGACAAACAAAGCATGACAAGAGAAGTGAAGTGCACATAATGACTTCAATTAAATGTGAAAATGGAGGTGCACCAAATTTATCCCCCTGTCGTCCTCTTTTTGGAGAGACTGTCCTACTTCACTGACCCACTAAAGGCGACACGTCTGTATGGGAAGAAAAAAAAAAAAATTAATGATGCTGCACTTTTTCTTATCTTTGTGGATTAAAGTCAAAGCATTGGATGAGTTTAGAGAGAAGCCTCTAATTTTGGGCTAATACAGTATTTAAAACTTCCAATTTGTAGACGATGATGTGAAGTGTTTTACTGTATGTGTTTAAAAACAGATACCGTAAAACTTCTAATAATGGTTCAGACAAAGCACTATTTCGAAGTCGCTTTGGAAGGCAGTGTACAAACTGGCTTCACGGCCTGTACGCACACAAACATCATTCTGTCTCTTTTGGACACATTTTGAAGATCAAATTTTATTTTTTTGTGTGTCTTGCTACTTTTACTCCTTACTTATGATCAGCAAACTGTTTCACCACTAAAGACATCTGATTGAGGCCCGCTTTTATTTTTTTTGTTATTGTTTTAAAATTTGCATCAACACCAGGCTAGTAAAAGGGATGGGGCCTTAAATTGAGATTATTTGAAGTTTTACGTCATGTAAGGTACTACAAAACAGCGACCATGATGATCTCGGTCATTGTTTTGAGGGGATCTTTGCATCAATTCTGCAGAGGTGAAAATCATTTACCACTGATCATACCTCAGTTAAATGTATTTGTTACTTACACAATCATTCAAACACAAAATGCACTTTTTTATTCTACATGTCCCTGGATATCAAGGAGGGCTTCTTTAATAGATCCGACTGGCTCTGTCAAATCCGATCACTTTTTTCATTTCAATCTTTATCTTATTTTATATACTTTATTAATCCCAAAGGCGAAATTATTACTTTTCACTTTGTTATCGTGAGACATGCTGCTCACACATTTAGGCCACAAATGAGCCCAGACAGGACCCATAGACGTGTATGTTTTATGGAAAGCTGTCAGAGTGAGGGGGCTACATAGGGACTGGTGCACTTGGGGGTTCAATGCCTCGCTTAAGGTCACCTCCACAGTGCTCAGGAAGTGTCCTACCTCTTTAGCAACCACATCCAATTCAAAACTTGTTACTGGGACATGAACCAGCGACCCTCAGGTTTCCAACCCAAAGTCTGAGCTACTGACGCTCTTTCCACCACATCTCCTTAAAGAAAGCGGAGGTTAAAAACCGAAGTTCTCTGTGGTGTAAGTGATTAAGTATTTGTCATATTGTAGTGTTGATGATAATTATGTTGATATACTTTGACAAAATGAGACCAGGTATTCTGTACATAATGGATGAGAGCAGATGCCTGTTAATGTGGATGTTACAATATTATTTGATCAGAAAAGTACTTTGGGAGGAATCACTGAGAGCGCTTAAAACCTCTGATTTTAATTAAAATATGTATGCACTGTTAAAAAAATTCTGAAGATCGTTTCTGCTTTTACCAGATATGACAGCTGACGTGAGACAGGAAAAACGTGGGGGAAAAAGTTAGGTATGACCTGCGACGGGGTCTGTAGCCTCTGTACATGGGTGTTCCTGCTCTACCAAAGAGCCTTATAAAAGATCTGTCTTGAACTCTCCTTTTGGGTCCATTTTGCAGCCCTGTGAACGTCTTTCCTTTTCTGCGTCTTGTCCAGTCGATGTCTGTGTAGCATTTCCAAATGAACAAATCTTTTGCGCCTGCTTTAAACTGTCACTGAAAACGTTAAGGCATGTATGTAGGACTCTTTATATCTTCAAGCTGTGTATCACTGGCAAAATAACCACAGAAATTGTTAAACTCTTTGTAGATGGTCGTGATTGTTTTTGTTAGTTATATAGAGGCACCTGTTTTGAATCAAGTCTCATAAACTTTTGAAAACTTCTCACAGTACGTGTTAGTGCAGATATTCGTTGCTTAAGGGGCACTAATGATCAGTTTTCATACCCTTCACATTAAAAGCAGGCAGGATTATTCAAAGACAAGGAATCCAAAATCTATTAAAAGAGACTTGTCAGTCTGATTTTGTGCTGCAATAACAAAACAGTAAAATGTCAAATTTGAAATAGCTCACAAGCATCACAGATCAGTGGAAAAGTGAAACTATTCTTAGTTCAATAGCAGCTATTTGTTACTAAAATGGTTCTGTTTCTGGAGAGACAGTAGGCTTTTATCTGTGAGCGGCTTCCTGTTGGAAAATGTGAGTGATGATATTCATGGCACTGGAAAAAGTAAAGACAAAGATTCAAACATGAGGCAGATGTGCCTTTGTACTGTGATGCTTAGGAACCCTAATGAGCTTATTCTCACGATGGTTTTCTTTTTTTGGTTGTGCTGCAAATGCTCAGGCAGTTAGTTCAAGATTTGATTGTCCCAAAAGGGTTTAGGACAATAAAAGCCTCATTTAGGCAGCAAGAAATAAATGTGTTTTTCTTCTGAAAGTCATAACATTATATAAGATGAACATATACTGTATATCGGCATTTACAATCAGCTCTGAGAGTGGGGTGAGTTTATCGATAGCCTCCAGCAGGGCCATGCACTGAACATGAGACTCCTGATGCTCCAGATGTTCTTCATTAAACATTTCTATTATTTAGCAAATGTAATGGACTGTATGGGACTTGATGTTAAATAAAGATTAGAACGCAGAATGTCTTATGGTTGACTGATCCCCCTAATTTTCACGTTACGCTGGCTAATGGAAAATTAACAACATTGTATCTGTTGTACTGTAGAGAGAGATTATTCAACTAACATGTGAACATGGGTAATTCTGTATAAGTAGCTTCATCAGATAGTTCCACAAAATGTTCTGAACTTAAAATGTAGCTTGGCGAGAAAAAACTCTGATGACTGGATATTGCTGTATCTGGTGACTTATAAAACAAACAAAAGCCGTATTTCTGCATCTGTGCATGATTTCCAAACAAACTCAGCTCTGCTACATCAGTCCAGCACACTGCCTGAGGAAAGGCCTGTCAGTCATAATCAGAGAGCAGAAGAAATGGAGTTGCAACATAAAGAAAAATGCTTCATACTGCCTGGACACAGGTTTGTCCTTGCCAAGCAAATTAAACAAACTTTGCCCTGGCCTGGAAAGTTGCAGAAACACATAGCTGCACTTCTCATCAGCTCGGAGAGCCAGATGTGTGAGAGGATCTGCTCCATCTACAGGATGCAGTTCTGATGAAGACATAGGCCATCAGAGGTTCCAGCATCTACATACAGATGTTTAACATTATGATGCACAGAGATTAGCCCTTCAAGTCTGTATTAGGTAATTTGTGTCTTTTCAGTTCATTATCTGTGTAATGTTAAATAATTTATTGTGTGGCCTCTATTTAAAAATGCAAAAAGAACAAACTGTCAGCTTAATATGTGATCCTTGTCCTTTTTTTTTTCAACCACAATCCATGTTTTCCAACATGTTGTATAAAGAATCTTAATTAATAGAAATAAAATAACTCTTGGTGACAAATGGTTATCTCCTTTTCCATTACAGCAGTGGAAAAAAGTGTCCAGCAGCGATGATAAAGCCTAGCCCCAACAACAGCCTGATTCTCTCCGTTTGAAGCCGAGGGGCAGCTGCAGACATGGACTATAAAAAACAAATTTGAGAATAGAAGCCTAACTGGCGTGTCAACAGCTCATGCCTTGGGTAACAGTTGGAAACCTTGGTCCGGAGAGGTTCAAAAACAAAGTCTTGATGAATTAACAATGCTTTGCTCCTATTATTGAGTTAACATTTTCTGTTTTACTTCCAGGAGCTTAGAAAAGGAATCTGAGGCATGCCTTTGTGTTTCCCCTTCTAGACAAAGTATCCCTGATTACTCTGGTGTTATGTCACTTCACTGCACGTTGTCAAAAGACAAATTACATGGTGAGACAGCCAGAGAAATGGGTTCTGCATGTGGGAATGGTCTGCACACTAGTCACTGTAACACAACATCTGTTCAAAGAGATCATTTCAACAGCCTCCCACCACAACCCAAACACTTTCACCCAACAGTTATCTGCTTGCATTGTTTATATAGAAGGCGAAATGCGCAGAGTTCCTCGTACTTCAGTCTTTCAAAAAATGTATACCTTAGGTTTAATGTTTTTTTAATGAAGATGTCCAACACTGAATACTTTGTTGAGTTGGTCAACTTTTGACCAACATCCAGTTTTGATCTATAAGATGTTCCACCAATAGGACATGACTTTATGGATAGAGGTACATGACTACTGCAAATTTATCTTTGCTTTAAGTCTTTAAGCATTACCCAAGGTTTCTGCACAGACTACATAGCCAGCATATAAAAATATATGTAGTCAACAAAGTAAACCCAATGCATGGACTCCTTTTCTTTCTCCAAATGTGAATTAAAAAACCTAATGCCAATGTTTCAATAGTTTAGAGATTGTCGACTTGTAAAAAAAAAAAAAAAAAAAAAAGTGATGTCCTTTGCATGAAAGTTCAAAGGAAATCAAATCTGCACAGATATGTTTTCCAAAAACAGCTGTGTGCCAAACCCCTGAGAACTGAAGAACTCTGTGGAAAGAGTCGAAGAACCATCATGAAGACAGTTTCACAGTTTATACAGTAACTGATGCAAAAAATGTCTATGTTTGTTTTTTGGATAAAAAAGAAAAATCTAAATTACTTAGGGGACTAGGAACTCTAGGGGACTCCGAAAACTGTCCAAATGTAGCACTATTTATTTAACACATCTAAACGGTGTCCAAAACCGTATTGCAATGAAGCCTATTTAATTGCTGAAACAGTTAATCACACTATTCAATAATTAAATGGACTATCGGCTCTTTTAAACACTAAACTTTGCGGCGTGTATGTAAACAATGTCAAATTGGCTTGCAGAGTGTGGCTAACGTAACCAGCGCTACCAGCCTTCTGCCCTTACTGGTTAATGTTCACATGCCTTTGCTGTGGATACACATTAGTCCAGTCAGGTGGTATATGCCAGTTCAACCTGGTTTGCGACATGCCATCTGCGCACTGTGCTGGTTTACATCCGGACTGTAGAGCCGGGAGAGACAGCTAATTAACTGGAGCTACAAACCCTGTAAGCGGTGGGCGCCTGCGTTACAGTGCATACACAACATTAACCGGCATTCTGGGCCAACATTCATTATAATATTCCAAATGAGTTTCACTAATGATAATATTTGTTGCTGACTAGTGAGGGGGAAAATGTTCAATCGTTTATTCGGGTAATCGCAAACTTCCCTAGATTAAACTATAAAATATAATCTTGAGATTCAGGGGTTGTTTAATATAAGCGGCATTAAAAATTCCAAATGATAAACCCCTGCTGCTTTTTGATAACATCCATGGATACATAAGGTGACTGCACTTGCTACGTATCTGGAAAACAGCACACAGTAAACTACAAAAAGAGTATCCACCCACTTGACACATTCATGATTTTGAGATATTTGTAGGATTTAAATGTATGTTCTTGGCCCCAACTTTGCAAAAAATAGTCCATGTAGTGTGTATATGTGAAATAGCTAATGTGAAAAAAAAGATAAAACAAGATGGATAATTATCTTTGCATACATGCAGCTTTATGCTAAAATCACCAGTATGAAGAAGAAACAGTTATCTCTCCAAAAGCTACAGATTTCAAGCTTACAAATGTAGACATTTATTCACAACATTTCAGCTTCACAGATGCCCAAGACACACTTAGGCATCTACATGAAAAGCAACAGGTTTTCATCTAACTGTAACCTTTAACTCTTCTTAGCAATATTGATAGCTAAAAGGACTGATTGTTCTGAAGCAGATGGGACAGGAAAGTCTTTGTTGGGCAGTGGATGGATTAAATAATACAGGACTCTCATTCAAACATCAGCCGAAGCACCCCGCTTCAGTTCAACCACTTTTTCAGCTTCAGTCACTGACACATAACCAATAATGTTATAGCAATATTAATTCAAAGGGCTCTGAGAAAGGCTTAATACAGCTGTGTATATTGACATATATTTTCAGGAGTATTTTTCAATTTCTGTATATTTTACTCAAATTCTTGTTATCTCAACAACCTCCACTCCAGTTTATGTCACTGTTCCACTTGTCGGCTACAAAAGAAACTTCAGAATCACGTTGGCAGGGGAAATAAAAACTGCTCCTTCACCATTTTTAACAGCAACATATGGCACACTCTAGTATTGCTACTAAAACAGAGTAAAGATTTAGATAATACAATGCTGTTTGCAGCTTTGCCAAATTAAAATACACCATGCTATGATGATAAAATAACAACCTTAAAACTACGCTGAAGAGTAAAAACATCAAAATTCCCCATACCTCAGCTCATGCACAGAAGATGACAGAATTAGTTTGGACTCTTAATTTGGAAAGCTTTGCACGTTTGGCGCGGTGGAACCATATGTCAACTTCAGGACTGCTGTCTACACTTTGTCACCACACGACAAATAGCAGTGACCAGGATTAACAAAGACGCCAAGAAAAAGACGTTAAAGTGTCGCTTTGCTCTGCAGAAATCGTGGCCCAGAAGAGGAAGGGGTGGACATAAGGAGCCGCTGAATTGTAAATTACAATTACTTCACAATATCTCCGGTTAGTGAGAAGTAATTTCACACGTTTCGCAGACTAGAGCAAAACTATAGAGCTGTGCTTGTTGGCCTTTTCATTTTAGTTCTTCAGTGAAACAATAAGAGCATTTAATGTTTTATTTTTATGTCATGGCAGCGACATTTAAGTTTAGTGTAATTTAGTTTAGTTAGTTTCATTTTCATGTGATCGTGTCATGGCATCTTTCTATTCAGTGTGTTCCAAATGAAATATTGGTCTTATTAATTGGAATGGAAATATTAGGCAGTCTCTGTATTACTTTTCTTCTTTGCGATTATGACTGATGTGTCTCAAGTTGTGGACGGAGTTTTCTTCTTTAATTATAAACTTAACTTATCATAGATGTTAAAAACCAGCTAAAGCATGTCGTACTCGTATTCTATCCTAATTTCACTATCTGGTGACTTTTGTGTTTTTCAATGAATGTCCCAACTGTGCTTGAAAAAAAAAAAAAAAAAGAAAAAGCTGAATGGAAAACAGCATGAGAATGCGTTCTTTCCATGTACAGTAATTCACCTTTCAGCTGCTGCTACATGATGAACACATGACAATTTAATCCTAAAAGTTACACAAGTTATATGACCAGTTGCACTAACTTATTTACAGCTAAGCTCTCAGTACTGCTAATTTAACCATCAGTGAAATGACAGTCAGTAATGTGAAAGGGGTCGTTAACACAAGTGAAATCCACAGCCTGTAGATCACCAGGGTTTGGTCCTTCTGACTCTCACTGACTCCCAAGTCCCCCCCCCCCCCCCCCCCCCCCCCCCCCCCCACCTGGAACATATCCAGGTGAGAGAGACGTAGGTAGAGCATATCTGGGTAAAACCTGTCAAATACTGTATTCCACACCAACAGCTGAATTAAAATGGGATGCTATGTTTTTCTGTTTTTGCTAAAAGTGCATCACTCTTCAGAGAAATGCAATTGGGTTATCTGACCTCCTCTGAACCATTAGTCAGCAGATGTTTATATCAGGTATGAGTATCTACTTAATAAGTTATTTATGTGATGATGATGTCATGATGTGAAGGGCACTTGTAAAGCAGTTGCTAGGTGCTAAAAACACTTGCATGCAATTGTTGTTCAGACATAAAATGGTTATTGAATATTAAAGATATTGAATGTTCAGAATGTTGACTTGTTAGTGCTTTAACATGAATATATATATAGTTCCTGGATAAGGTGACTGGACTCACTACACGTCTGGGACAAAGCACAAAGTAAACTACAATAGAGCATTCACTGACTCGTAGAGTTTTGATTGTGGACAGACTCATTCACAAAGAAAGCCACAGGGGCAATGAGAAGAATGATTGGTGTCATTTTATATCTTCCAATGTATTTTCTGTCATTTCTTGCAAAGACGTTTTGTGGTAAAGTAGATTAATATGAAACTGAGAAGGGCACCGGAAATTTAAAAAAAAATTAAGTGCACTCACAACGTCACACAAAAACTCTTTGGCTAACCTTCAGTCTCAAGTTACATCACTTAATTCGTCATAATTTGTCTGGAGACATTTACTTTGAGAACGACCGTTTAAAACACTTGTTTTTGCTACCCTTTAGCGGTTTTGGCTACCCTCGTTTTCAGACCGTCACGTACAGTAAAAAAGGGTTTCTCTATGCATAAGGTAGAGGCATTTTAATGCTTGAAGTTTAGTGTTCCTGCTCCCAGTTGTTGTTTGTACCAGCACATTGAAAAGCAATTTTGTAAGAGCAATAATGTGAAGCAAGATCACACCTGAAGCTGAGGTTCGTCTGAGGCTCCACCAACACCTCCTCCTCCTCCTGCGACTACTGGTCTCTATTTTGCGCCGAATAACTTAAGCAGCTCTATTTCAATTATAAAGGTGTGGTAGGTGTTAGTGCATGACACAAAGCATCTGGCACAAAATGAAGGAGCACAGTTTTTACTTCCGAAGCTTATGATTACCAAACTCACTACGCACGCGAATCCAGGCACACAGAGCGAACTTGTTGTGTTTTGTCTTGACACATGATGAGATGGGTGGTATAAGTTTGTGAATGATAATGTCATCACCAGCATTTTATGTAGGTCAGGGTGACTGTACAGGGATTTCTAACTTCTTGAAAACAGACACATACATTCATGTTGCATTGCATTGTTGACAGATTTGATGGAATGCCTGCAGCATTTGCACTCCTTGTTTCACTCTCAATAAAGGCAACTGAGTTGCACAGATTTTCCTCCCCTCTGGTGTCTTTTCTTTCCAACAAAGACCAGCATTTAAGCATAAATGTCCTTGTCAGGGTCTGCAGTTTTTTTTTTTTTCTCCGCAGCACCTGATTTGATTCATAAGAAAAGTCATGCAACATTCTTACATATCGTCAACCTTCAGCCACAATACATGTGACTGAAATAAGAGATCTGAAAGGGACTAATCATGTTAACACTGTGGCAGCAGAATTCCCTGAATCAACACTTTCTGACCAGAATTTATGACTTGTCATATAGCCAGTTAAAGGGCAATTATAGCTGAGAAATACCTGCTGTGAGGTAATCACCTTAAATAAAAGTGCAATACAAAGTTCCCAGGGAACATACGGTACCAAAGACAATACTGTCTTGTTCCTGTGATGGGGGTGATGGTTGACTGACAGTCTAACAACCTCAACCGAGCGCTCATGGGCTAGATTACATACAATTATGGCTTGTCACACTTCATCTACACTACCACCTGTTCACACACATGCATGCACACAGTTATTGTCCACAATGCAGGGTATTGTTGCACTGAGGACATTTTCTTTACCTTGAAATAAAAACTGGAAAATGTTAAAAAAATTAAGTCATAGTAATGTTCAGTTCACTGATAGTCCTGCCAGCAGCTACAGGTACAGAAGAGAGAAGAGTCAACCTGTGCAACTTGCTGCACTGAAAAATATAAACTTTCTATCTGTTACTCTTACTAACAGGAGGTAAATTGTCTATGTGCTTGAAATCAGCAGACATTTTCAGACTGATTTCATTTTCCCTTCTGCTAGCAGCATATTATCATTTTTTTAAATCCCCACCCGCTATGTGAAACCAAAGCAACAAAAACATCAGACATAGAAAAACAAACCATAAAAGAAAAGTTTCAACAAAAGTTGGAATGTGTAACAGCAGGCCTGCTTGGTTCTTTGAGAGGCACACTGGGATTTACCATTACAGTGCCATGGCTAACGTCACCATGAACATGTTCCATGAAACAAGTTCAATCCGAAACACTATATTGTAAGGGCACCATTGAGGTATGCTACGCTTAGAACCACTTAGGAAGATTGTCATTTGTTGAAGGAAATATAAACAACCCAAAGCATATTTCCCATCAGAGCATAGTTATGACAGCTAGCACGGCCCCTGAGAGATCGTACGCAACACAAGCTACTATATAAGAGGCACTACTAGGGTTAGCTAACTAGCATTAGCAGTAAAGCGGGTCTTACAACAAGGTTTAGCTTACTGGGCGCGAATATTTACTTTAGAGGCACAACCAAGTGGCAACCTCCAGTGATGGAAAATGAAGCCAACTAGGAAGTGCAAAAAATTTCAGTTCCCTGAGTGTCCACTTGAAACTGGCTCCAAAAGCCAAGGAATCCCCATTAGTCCCCATGTTAATATGTACATTTTTACAACAAATATGAAACAGTTTTACTGCCTAGTACCAAACAAGGGGCACGGCAGGTGTTGTAGCTTCTTGCCAAAAGGCTTAAGGCCAACCTCAACTGCCTGGTGCTAGATTAATCTAAAGTTGGGTTGAGATCATAGACTGAAAATATTAATGGACGAAGCCTGAATGACGTCACCCATCTGTTAGGAAATTCACCCCCCTGTGTGCCAGTGATGACAATGTACCAGGCTGTAAACATGTTAATTTATGCTGTAAAAACATCTTATTTCACAAATCTTAAATTCAAATTGGCCTTCCTCTTTTGGCGAAGGTGTTAGATGTCATGACGCTAACTTTCTGCTAGTTAATCTCCAACTGATAACATAATACGCTAACATACAGCAAGACATTTTAGAACTTTTCACTCGCAGTTCAATCCTCAGTTGTGCAATTCAGTTAGCACAACAGCAACGCAAGATAGCTAGCTAAATTGTGTTTGATCATCTTTTTACGGTAGGTACAGACAACATGGATAACATTCATGAAGCTAGCCGTTCTCTGTGACTGTAAACCTTTCTACACATTTAATTAATTTTTAATAGGTACAAAGATCAGACGAGAGAAAGACCACACTGCTAGTTGTACTGACTTGTTTCCATATTTCACTCTTCTTGCCCATTGACTGTTGATTCTTTTGAACCTGATTTATTCTCAACAAAATGATGTCAGCCACTGATAATTACAAGCTGGCGCCATTTTTTATTGGGCTAGATCAGAGAGTATTAGTCAGCTGGGAATACATTTCTAAAAGTGTTGTTCAGTACCTCTTTCTTTTATCTTGGATGAACCATTTGGAACCTTTTTCCCAGTCACAACCCCTAAGTGTACTTTGTTTCTACTTAATTTGAATATGCCATCATACCATGGATTAGCACATAGTGTCACATTTTTCAACATCAGAGTTATAGGCAGTTGGTCTATTTAAATTGACAACTGATGTGCGTCATGAATCAGTCAATAATGAACAGAAATGAAGGAGCCAATTGTAATATTAGGCACATATGGATACTGAATCAAATCAACAAACTGTGGAAATTATGTCATTTTGTATAAATAAAATAAATCAGACTATGGCCATCTATTCGGTTTTTTTTCTCTGTGTGGAGAGCGCCTGTGCTTTTTCGCTAAACAATTATGTCAGAAATATCATTAGTCCAGCGTACAATGGTGTCCATCTCTCTATCTTACATGTCAATAGATCACAGTCAAACTAGATAGGAGGAACAGCGCTTAACTTTATAGGACACTTTTCATTGGTAATAAAACAAGAAAATGACCCCCATTTCAAAAGAAGAGAAAACCTATAAGGGCCATTGTATAAAGTAGAATAGATGTTTATTGTCATTGCTGTCAAGAAAAAAGGCAGTTTAGCAGCCCTTAGTTACAATCATCTATGACCTATAAAAACTCAAAAGCGCAGTCTGGAGGGTTATCTGTTGAAAGCTGACAGCAGTGACATCAGCAGGTACAAAATGGCTACCAGCATCAAGAGATGCTTTCTAAAATACAGTATCTAATCAAACCTAGAATCACACATCACAGCTAAAGCAATTATCATGGTATTGTCCTTAAAGCATCACTGAAACGGGGGCTGGGTTTCCCCATGACCTGAGGTCAAACTACAGTGACATGCTTCAGCTTGTAGGATCCACCACTGAGCAAGCAAATTGCTGCATTTGTGACTGTGAAATACAGGCAGCTCAAATACTATTACAATGTCAGAAGAGCTCCAAGAAAAAAGTAAAGACAGACTTTATGTCGGATGACTCACCACAGACTCGGAATTAAGACAAAAAAGTTATTAACCCTGTTGAAAAAGAGCCGAATGAAACACTGTGAATGACCACATCGACTTCACTTTTTGTGATATCACTGTTAGAACGAGACAGTTTTCAAACCTGGAATATGTAGCGCTGCATGTATGAAAACATGGTCTCGATAGGAATTAACACAAACCCTAAAAGCACAGTAATTGCCATTCACAGGTTTACATAGACTTTATGGTACAACTGTGCTGTGGCTCTGTGAAGTTCAGAGTCTGTACAACTAACACCAAAGTTTAGCTGGATTTGGTATAAAAGTTGTATCATCTAACGCTCCTACAACTACAAAGTGCTGCCAAACCAGATGTGCCTCTACATGCTGTCCACATAAGGAGACCAATCCATGTGACAAGCTAGCGGCAAGCTTTGACAAGCCAAGGGGATACTTAGTTTACTCCACACTTCCGTAATATAGTAACAGAAACTCAATCTCACTTCTTCTCAAAAAGTCTCAGTCTCAATCTGTCATACACGCACTCATATATTTTTATACACAACATGTCATAGAGAAATCCCTTTGATTTTCTTTTACCTGTAGTGGGATCGCCCTCCTTCTCCTTTTGTCCTTTTTTACCCCCCTTCTTTCTCCCCTTCCTATCTTTCTTCTTGGTTTCCGGCATGCTGTCAGAAGAATATAATCCTCACGCAAGAAAAAAAAACACACAGGTAGTCCTTCTGGGAACGTGTGGCAAGTGGGCACCACCAGACTCTGAGCCTGTTAGAGCGCCTCTCCTCCTATATAGACTCACACCAATCAAGTACAGCAAGGAACCACCTACTCACAGCAGGGCAGAGAGAGGGAGAGAGAGGAAGGGAGAGGGAGGGAGGGAGCAGGGTGAAAAATAGGGAGAGAAAGGTGGAGAGAGGCACTGCTCACGGAGCTAAGAGGGGAAAAGTGAGAGAATACAGAAAAGGGGGAGGGAAGAAAGAGGGAGGGTGTAGGGAAGGCATTTCCCATTCCCACATAAGCTAATCAACTGTTCCCTCACTTGATCTATCAGATAAGCAGTGGCTCTTCCAGGCCCTGCAGTCACAACTGAGGGTGGAGGGAACCCGACTCCACCCAAAAGGTTTAAGTTGGCCCATTCAAGCTCCATGGTTCCACTTTGTAGCCAAAACTCTGTTTCTACTACCTCGGGAGCATCTTCTCCTTCGTAATGGCCCGTGCAAAAGTGGAGGGAGACCACTTAAATTGTCCCCTCTGCATTGCTGACCCCACCCAGATAATTCTGAGACCTGCCCTTGCCAGGTTGGGTCCCCAAACGCTTTCACATCTGGATCCAATTTTAGTGAGCACAGATTTCTGGGGATGAATGTGCTAGAGAGCGATGTGTGAGGTGCAGAATGTCAGATCACAATCTGTGACAGACTGCTTCTAGAAGAATTACACAAAATCATTGCTCGCTGACTTCCCGAGCTGCTCCCCTTCCTCACCTCTCCTGTCTGTCAGTCAGCTCAGCCCTACCAACGAGTTCCAGCACGCCTGTGGTTGTATCTGTCTTTTTTCACAGTGGCTGGTTAGCCAGGTGTCATCAATGTCCACGTAGCAATACGGATTTACAGCCATTATCTCTTAAAACCACAGCTTTGTGTACATGATACCCAGCCCTGGCCTTCTGCAAATAAGGCTAATGTTTTTTTTTGGTGAGTTGGCATTTAGCTACCTTAGTTATTCCCTAGGTTTTCAGGATAAAACAGTGGAAAATAGGGCAACAAGAGACTCTAGGACAGAGGGCAAGTCCATGTTGAAGAGGGGGCACAATGAGAGACTCAGAAGGTGTCGGTACAAAACTTCCTTAAAGTCGCAATACACTCTTGACTCTAGTACAGGAGACGAGTTTTTATTCAGGTTTTTGTGATTTTTCTTTTAAAGCAAACACAAATTCAACAAAAAACAACATAGCGGCTAATCTGTTTATCTTTGCGTAACGTTGCCCGAACTGTGACTCCATGATCGCAGAATTATCTTAAGCCGTTATATCAAAGTTTGGTTTTCTAATTTCATGCTGCCTGAACTCCACTGTCCTGTTAAGTGGCACAACATAAAAAAAAAAAAAAATAAATAAAAAATCGTTGTCACAACACGAGACTGACTCTCAATGAAACCGGTGTGTTTTAAAAGTCTGTAGATGAGTCATCTGTGGGGCCCTCCCGGGGTTTGTCTCAGTCCAGCCCTTGGAGGATTCTTGACGTTTCTTTGGGAGGAGGCGGCAGCAGCAGCAGCAGCGGCAGGGACTGAAGAGGAAAAGGGGGCAGCAGAAGGGTCATGTCTTAACAGGTCAGAGCACTCAATAGCATAAGACTCATCTGTGGGCAAGGGGGTCAAACCGAGGCCAAGGTTTGACACGCCAATCATGTCTAACGTAGTGCTTTTCCTACTCCTGCTCTCTCCCCTCTCCTCCCTGCGGTTGTTCTCGATGATCTAATCTGTCAGCAGAGGTAACTGAGGACTGGCAGAGGCTACGCTGTGTCAGAGAGCTGCCCCAATCTCCCCGCAACCTCAACACTCACTTCCTCCTCGACTAGTCGACAAGATGAGACTCGCTCTCAGGCCTGCGTGTCTGTGGGTGGGCATGCGGTTTATGTACGTGTCAGAAAAGTGAGGATTTGTGACGTCAGGACAGAAGAAAAGTGACTTTCGGGGGTGATGTGTTGTAGATTAGGAGCAGGCTTTAGGTGTGTGTTTGCCTCTCATGGCATTTGTCAACCTGCCCTTAAGGATCTGACAGATGTCTTCTAATGCGGCCTGAATTAGTGAGATGTAACATTGGCTGATATAACAAACAGTAATTGCATGTGGAGCGCTAATGACTTTGTCCTTTTAGTCTTAAACTTTTTTGCAAACTTGCTGAGTTGCACCTGAACTGAGCTGTGCAGTATGGATGCGAAAATGTTTTATGACTTTTACGACCACTACGTGCCACGAGTGTGTCCCTCTAGGCGGAGTTACATAAAACATGGCTACGCAAGGAGTGCACAAAGACACATGTGAGAAGAGGGGAAGAGAGGAAATCACAGTGGAAGAAAATTAGGTTGTATTTTTTTTTTGTTTGTGTGATGAGCTTTAAACATCGTTTTTTATGAGCTTGGGAAGTGTAACACGATTTTGAAATGAACTCAATTTTTCACACCCGGACACAAATATGGTCATGGACATGTGCATCTAAATCTCTTTTTTTTCCCCCAGTCATCTCGGAAGCATCTGCGGTTTTTCAACAGCCGTGGGCCGTCCTTGGATCAGGGTCTGGAGGTGGAGGGGGCACATTTGGGCCAGTGTGGGAGGAGCAGGGATTGAAGAACACATCCAAAAAACAAAAAAAAAACAAAAAAAAAAAAAGCCAACCCCTAAAAGTTCTGACATGGATCCTTTCTATGGCCCTTGCTCATAAATGCTTCACAGGCCCCGTCTCTGCCTGCCTCCTAATCCCTCTTCACTGCCCCCAGAAAAGCGGAGACAGCTCTCCTGTATGATGGAGCTGAGCAGCAGCATACCTGCACATCATCACTGTGATACCGCTCAACAGCTCTCCTGCCCTTTCGCAGACACCAGAGTTTATCTTTTTGGACATAATGGCTTTAAACAGCCGTTAGGTGATGTTGTTTACATCTCTCTGCTTTTTTTGCCAACAAAGTGCACAAACAGGAATGGGCTGGGGGGGGGGGGGGCTCAAAGTGGTGTATAGTGCATGCTTTTAACACACTCTTGACTCTCAGAGGTGGGTCGAGGGCAGCAGTGGGGAAGACACAACCTCTTAGAGAAACAGGAACAAAGACGGATAAATAGAGTAGAGACAAAGAAAGTAGGAACGCAGCAAGGAACGGTAATAAGTCTATAAGATACTATTACTATATGATATAATACTTAACTGTGAAACTATGGAAGACCGTACAATACGATACAATACAATAATACAAGATACTTCACTGTATTACGCCTGATGTACAATACCATTGGATACAAAACACTATTAAACGGTAAAATACAAAACCTTACCATATGATAGGCTACGTTACAATATTACACTATATGATACCGTACTATACAGTATTATATAATACTGCTTGATGTGAGTGGTGTTGTGCCTGCTTTTAATAAACTGTTGACTCTTAAAGGTAAGACAAGAGCAGCAGTGAGGGGGACACAACCTCTGAGAGAAACAGAGGTGAGGGAGGGTAAATGGAAAAGAGACACAAGAAGACAGTAGGAATGCACAGTACACAAGATATGATACCCTACAATTATAAATTAATCTTAATGATACACTATGATACTGTACGATATGATGCAATCAGTGTATTATGGTGATTTATAAAACTATATTCTAATATGAAAATGAATACTACACAAGACTTATGAATCATTCTGATAATAGAGTACAATATGATGAGGTGTGATAAGACACAATAAGCTAATTAACCATATGATACTATTCAATACTACATGATGTTTATATGATACCATAGACTTTATAGGAACAGGAGGCAAAAACTCCAAGAGAGTGGTGTGAAAAGTAAAAATAATGTCCTTCATGGAATAAAATTAAGCAGCCCCACCTGCTGATATTCACCTTTTAACAAGGCATCTGCTCCCTCAGCTGACCATGCACCAAGGTGTTGGAGCAACACAGGCAGGCTGCCCGCTTACTCAAATAAAAATCTGCTCATATCAGTTGTAGGTACAGACCAAGGAGACTGCGTAAAGCACACATTTGTTCATCTTAATATAACCTGCTTGATGCTGCCTCACTGCTGCCCAGTTGATATTTTTTATGTATGAACTGTAAGTGTGTGTGCAAGGGGCTCTCTGTATGGATTACAGGGGGGAAATAAGGAAATAACAAGACATGAAAAGACTTCACTGGCATGTGAGGGCTGAAGCTCCCTTGAAGGGAGACACGACACAGATTAGTGTCTGTGACATCTGGAGGCCTGAGGAAGGGGCTGTTTTCTCAAGGTCAGCTGTACCAAGGTCAACCCAAATTCCAAATCTGAGTGTTACTAATGACTCTGCTTAGCAACAGCTGGGATCAGGATCCCAGAAAGAGGCCAGAAATCACCTTCACAGCCTGGTTTACGACGCAGAGAATTAATGAATGGCTACATTCAAACTGAGTATTTTACATATTTGAACAAATCAAAGAGAAACGGTCGAGAAAGAAACTCAGTGTTAAACAAGGAAGTGATCCTGGGTGTATTCAGCTTCTTTGACGTTTCCGCAGCACATAGCTGTCACCATGGCAACCAGTCTTAAGGGTAGCAACTGGAGTATGTGAGAGAGAGAGAGAGAGAGAGAGAGAGAGAGAGAGAGAGAGAGGGATGTGGAAGGGCGGAGTGAGGAGGATGAGAGACAGGGAGAGGGAGAGAAACAAGAAAGGATGCAAGCAAGAAAACTAGGAGGTAATGTGTAAGGGAACACAATGGGAGCAACAACAAGCAAGCGAAAGAGACAGAGAGAAAGCGAGAGAGAGGAAAGAATAAAAGAAAAGGTAAGGTGGGAGGGCAACTGAGTGAGACAGAGCCAAACCAAGAAACAATAAAAAATAAAAAAAACATGCACACACACACACACACACACACACACACACACACACACACACACAGGAAGAGGCATTCACAGAGCAGCTGCAGCCTGGCCACTGTATCGCTCAAGAAGAGAGATGTCCATGAGTAAGCCGGTGCCAAAGCCTGCTGGGAAACACTGCAGCAGCATCTCAGAGAAGCAGAGACAACAAACAGCAGCACTGAGCATGCTCCAATCTCAAGGCCGCTGGGAAAATGTGATTTCAGCTCTTTAGCCTCCCAGTTTGTTCAGTTCTCTCCAGTTTTATTCCAGCAGAACATCTGTCCCCATCATCGCACCAGCAGAACGTCTGTAAGCCCTGAATGCGTCTCCACGAGGGATACAGTGTGTCCTATTCGTCTGATGACTGATTGATCTAATAGAAACAGGCATCTTTGCCTCTTTGTAGCCGAGCTGACTCTTATTTTGACAGGGTTTGATTCCGGGTGAGAGGAACAAGAGATGAGGCATAGCAACTCATCAGCCAATGGGGCATGATACTGCAATAACAGACCAGCACATACTCCAAAAAAAAAACCAAAAACACACACACTCACACTAACACACACACACACAGCCATGTTGCCAGATGTGATCTCTGTGCCTCCAAACTCATCCTCCAATCTTCTTCCTTATCTGGACGACTGCCAGAGCCGCGCCACAAATGACAGCCATATATTTGTGACAGCCCTACAATTACGCCGAGGTTGATTTATTTTACTTTTGATGCTTTGACTCCCTGTGCTTGTTCTGCAGGCAAGGCAGACAGACACACCCACGCTGAGACACAAGTGTGTGCTTTTTCACTTTCATGGCTGGAAATTGATGCCTCTTTTTGGCATCAGTCATGGTGAGGTGATAAAGTGTGCAGGTATGCGTGCGTGTGTGTGTCTGTCTGTGGTGTGTGTGTGTGTGTGTGTGTGTGTGTGTGTGTGTGTGTGTGTGTGTGTGTGTGTGAGAAAGATGCTCTTGTGTGTAATGAGGACATATTGTAGTTGAAAAAAAGAAACTGTAGAGGACGTCAATTGCTCTCAACTTCCACTAAAGTGCCAAACACTAAAATAATTTCGCTCGCTGATAAGGGCCGTGGATCAAAGTTGACACGCTTCATCTCCACTGTCTCGTATATTTCTTCCGCGATAACAAAGAGCCTCTCAATAGGACAATAATAATAGCTTATGCTGTGATACAGAAATAGCACAAATATTTCTAATGACAGATGCTGTCTGAGCATGACTTTGATGATCCTCTTAGACAAAAATCCGCTCTATCTTCTTAAGTCTGCCTGATTGAATCTCTCCGTGTTTTTTCCTGTTTTTAAACATATTTATGTCTCTGTCTCTCTCTCTCTGTCTGTCTGTCTGTCTCTCTCCCTCCCTGCCTGTCTCCCTCCCCTCTCCGCCTGTCTCAGGGGAGATAAAGAGTTTTGTGTGACTGTGAGCAGATTGACTTGAAGATAGAGGCTGGAAGTGGATCTCTTCCACCTCCTCATTCTGCTCCCTCTCACCCAGATGAATAGACAAACAGTCTCCCACACGCTCTCACAGTTTATCAAACACACACCCACATAGAACCAGGTCTCCATGCAAACACATATGTGCGCCCTCACCAGAGAGAACAACACACACTCAATCTAAGTGTCCGAAAGGCCGACAAAGTATACACTGTCACACTCAAATACTAACAGACCCCCTCAAACACGCACATACATACGCAGACAAACACACAGGTGCATCCCCATGTAAATACGAGGAGCACATGGGTCAGTGATGCGTTCAAAATGGAGCGGTTTTCCACTCAGTGTTCCTAATATAAACCATCTCGCTGTATAAAGGCACACTTTATTTACCAAAAGGACTTTTAAGACCTTACATCTGAATCACATCATAACAGTTGTGTGTCGTTTTCCATTACGCACATGTTTTTCAGGGTAAAACTAAATGACTAAACTTTTTCTGGGTCTTTTCGGCACAGTCACTAAAGTTCACTTTGACTGTGAGTAACAACATGTCGATAAAAACACATTAAACATGTCATTTTTATGTCGCTTGGAAACAGCAATGCTGGATGATTCACAAAGAACAAACTAAATCAAGTCACTTTTGAGTAAGCACATGTCTGCGATCAAACATTTGAACTCTGGATTTAAATGATTCAATGATGAATCGAACTTCGCTGTGAATTAAATCATCAAGTGCGTTTTTCAAACGAGGATAAAATCAGCTGAAAAGCAAAAATGTAATTTCACATGAGCGAAAACAGGGGACGGTTGTGTTCTTATCAGCAGCAGCCCCCTTCAAAAACATGCGTGCATCCGCTCTCTGCTTTGCATTCTTCGCATCAAATCAAATTCCTCTTGCGCTCTGCACTTGTCCTTTATCTCCAGAATGTGCTCTTAGAGCAGCACAAACATGTCACAATGAGGACACTGTGCGGAGTTTTCACACAGAGTGAAACCAGCTTCAAATCATTTGCATTTCTGACTTTTTTTTTTTTCTTTCTTTCTCCCTCTCATGGCTGAGGCTCGGTCTTATCGAGTCCGTCTTATCTCTTTGTTTTTCACCAATGTCGGCTTTTCCTGGAAAACAGGCCACTACGCATGTGTGAGCTTAGATCATGCTTTGGCGGCGTAAGCTCAGATCAAGGCGGTTTCAAATTGAGTGATGCTTGATAAGTGGGCAGTAGAGCGGCCTCACACCGAGCTCTGGCAGAACCAGACATGGCTGACAGGAAGCCAGGTCTGCCGTCGGGTCATCTCGGAGCGACAAGACGACTGCACGGGTCCACAAAACCCTCTGTAACCCTCCCTGGAAGCAAATCCTTGGCCAAGTGCAACAGCGACTGACAGGCCCAGTGCTAAGAAAGAGGTCAAGACTAGCTGAAGCTGTAACAGGTCTACATAGGCAAGCCACTGTTGTATGAGCAGCTTAGTGATGGTGGAGCAGCACCAAAGCTAAAATCTAATAGTTGAGTTTCGGCCAACAGAGTATTAATTGTTGCTAAAAAGAACATGTAGAATTAATATAATGCTAAAACACCAGTTTTCTAAGACAGGGCTGCACATTAGGCTTGTGGATTTGCAGAGTTTTGACAGGATAAAACGCAGGCTTTGTATTATTTTCACGGTACATTTTGTGTTGCTTTGTAACGCTGGCTTGCCAACAGTGGTTTTCTGGCCCATGGCCATTCACAGTATGATAACCGCCTGCTTGCAAGCCTAATGTCATGGAGACAACAAGGGAATGAAAAGAAACATGCCTAGACAATGCGTCGCAAAAGTACACATCCCAACAGATGTGACGGAGGGAAAAAGCGGAAATGGGGCCTACTGGGTTCATACTGCGGGGACTTTCTGTAACACTGATCTGACTGGCTTTAACAAGTACGACAGAACCTCTGAGAGGAATGTTGCTTTCTCATTTAGGGGCAAAATACCCCCGGAGTTAAGGGGTATCAATATCACAAGGGAGATATATTCCTCTTTTGTCTGCATTTGCTGCAGTGAGGTGATGGTGAGTGTGCTGGTCTGTGGGCCAGCTGGGACACATCTCAGTTCACCCGTGCACATGCACACACACACACACACACACACACACACACACACACACACACACACACACACAGAAACGTACACACACATACTGGAGCTTGCTTTACGCTGCTCACTATCTTTCAACAACAAGCTGAGCAGGGACCAGACGGAAAGAGGTCCTATTTGTGCAGGAAGATAAATACACTTCTGCACCCAGTCCTGTCCCCTCCAGATTAGAGCAACACAATAATGAGCAGGAGCGCCGGTGGAAGGTCAGAAGAAAGCGAGGTTAAAGGATAGAGTAACAGCCGACTACCAAAACACACACAACCCCTGCATACAAACGTGAAGGCAGTTAAGAGGAATCACAGACTGACGCTCATGCGTTCAGCTCTAATTATTAGAACGTAATAAATGTGCAACATTTGCCTCTTTTAAAAGTACTGTGAGATTTTAACCATTCAGGCACAATATTTGTGATCTTCAAATGTCTTTTATGAACATTAGAAACGAACAAATCATTCACTCTTAAAAAAACTCCACGACCAACAACTTGATGGGCCACACTTTTTAGGAACACAAACAGCACACTGCATGTGTGCATTGAGAAACTAGCCATCTTATAGGGTGTTATAGAAGTGTGTTGAAATGTATCTAAATATCCACATACATATTGTAAATATTCAGGAATGCATATGCAGAGTTGTTTACAAGTTTTTCTCCATTGAGTCAGCGCGGCGTCATAATCTTTTATCAGCTCCTCCTCTGACTTACGTGCAGGATGGTAACACTCAATCACGGCCAACAGAATTAGGCAATGAACACATGTATTCCCTGATTTCCGCTGAAACAAACCTGAAGCCTGAAACAAATAAGCAGGAGAGCCCTTCACTGTTGAGGGAAACATGATTTTTCTCTTGGTCCACTTCCAAACACTGCTAACAAGCCATTCCATTCTGTGTAAAGTCTTTTCATGTTAAGACACACATCAATCCACACCTACAACATACCTGAGGAAACAAACCTTCTCTCAGGATATGTACTGTGTGTGTGGGGCGAACGTGGCCGGACACGTCCCTTAAACACACCGGGAGGCGCCCAGCGGGAGTGCCGGCAGCCCCTCTTTTCAACACTTCGGCACGCTGCACACAAACACAGTTGCCCTTCCCATGGTCCTTTTGTTCCTGTCGTTTTGTTGAAGTTCCTGTCATGGACACTGTCAGCTTTCCCTGGACATTTATAACCCGCGTACATGTACCACACTTTCATATATGATGCTCTGTCAGGTCTGCATGGAACTACTCATGCTTTAATAACTGCTCACATGCAGACAAGCTGCTGACACTAGCCACCCGACGTCAGACGCAGAAAAACATGCATATGCTTGCCGACACTGAATTATAGCAAATGTACTTTACAGAAATTCAGACAATTACCCAAAGAATAACACACCCAAACAACTGGCAAGCATCTGCACAGACCTGGGAACACATTTGCTTAAATTGCTTGCATTCCTTATGAAACTCTCTGAAGCTCCATTCGCAGACACTATTTTAAGTTCATGTGTGTTTTTTAAAAGGTTGCAGGTACCAGTTTGGGTGTATGTGGGTAAACATACTTTTGTAACCTAAGTAGCATGCACGTCTCAGTCAGTTTCCTGTGTTGGAACAACAAACTTTATTACCATAACATGACCTAAAAAAACAACCAAAAGTCAGTTGTCTGTGCCAGCGGCCCATGACGTAACGCAACATGCCACACATCGACAGAGAAAACCAGGAGAGGACAAGATTCTGGTGCATGATGGGAGTGAAGCCGCGGCCTGTAAGTAAATAAATGCCAGAGAGTGAGTCTGCAGTGAAAGGTTATCTCCTGCACCGTCCTTCAGTGTCACACTGCTTCCTCTGAATCCACCTGACACATCACTGAGGAGACGCCGCAACCAAGAAGCCACCGGAGCAACTAATGAATAACAACGAGCTGATTTTGTGCACAAACTAATCAATTCCCCATGCTGCATATTCTAAACCGCAGTTACAAGTCAATCTGGTTGCAGATGTAGACATGCAGTAGACACTACATTACTACTCAATACCACCTGCCCCTGTCTCTTTAGAAACCTAATTGTAATCGAGTGATAATTAGCTGTTCTATTTCTGCCAGCCACTTTGGCACCTTTAGCTGGCCCTTAAAAATTAATAAGACATTTTCCTTCCGCCTTCTAGCTAAAACACATCACCTTGTTTTCCAGAGAATCATAAATTAACGACTTGTTTAGCAAAGTGTTAGCATCGCTTTTGGTTTTCAGCCGTTAAAAACAGGTAAGTGTATTTAACCTGAAATGATAAAAAAAAATTGCAATCATTGCTCAACTTTTAACCCGTGCCCTCCATTGACGCTGGCAGAAAAACAATGCAACAATTTACTACAATTTTGGGTGACACTGCACCATAAATAAAGTGAGGCTTGAGACGCTGACACTGAAGACCTTAAGCTGTTTACACAAACCTTTGATACCCTGCGATTGAGGATCTCTCTTGTCATCTATAAACCAGTTTATGGAATATTATGGAATGTGTTTTCTGCGCTGCTACGCCCACAGCTACAAAGATCTGCAAGTGAGAGAACACGGAAATTTGTGCCCGGCAGCCTCATCCTCCCTCTTTGGACTGAGCAATAGCAGGTTTCTCCTACAACATGCCAAAACAATGTTGATCTCAGCCGTAATTTGTGAGATCTCAGCAGTCCTGACAACAAGCCTGGTGTTACAGACAATTATACTGATAAAGAAACAAACAAAGTATCCATCAGCTGTGAATGCAACCCTGCATGATTTTGCAGAGGCAACGAGCTCAACCAACGTTGGAAAATTATTTTTGCATGACAGAGTTACCAGTTTGACATCGGAGAGGGGGGGGGCAATCAGCTTTATGGGGCTGTTTAAAATGAGCTTAGCTCGTTTTTTCAGAGTTATGCCTTTTACATGCATTGATCCAGAGCGGGATTACACGACTAAACAGGGTTAATAATGGAGCTGTCGATAGATGTTAACAAAGCCAAGTGAACTCGCAATGAGGTTAACAGCCCTGAAACAAATTATTGGCAGCCCTTTGCTCCAAAGTATTAGTCAATGTGATGGCCCCATACAGTTTATGTAGGACAAATATAGGGCACAAAACTACAATATTTTATGAGTGTAAGACATCCCAGACTCCATGCCAAAACACACCAACAACAATGTTTTATTTACGGTGCTAAATGATTGATTTATTTTCAGGAGTGTCTTGTTTTCTGTTTGCAAAATGACAAATGGATCAAAATACAGCCCCAGCAGTGACCTCTTTCTGTACACCTGCAGTTTTTATAAAGCAGAAAGTGAAGTGTGATACTTCGATTTTGTATTTTCCTGCATAGTAATTTCCACCCTTGTCCTTTCTTTTTTTCTTGCTTAATGCTGATACTATTTACGACTTTAAAGGGTTCATTTTGTCGGCAACCTTTCATTGCCGTACAGAAAAAGAAGGAAAAAAAAAACTTTTAAATATTTAATCACATGCACTGGCTGCAGCCTGTGAAGGAAAAGTATTGCAGCCCAAGATAGCTGCAAATTACTGAATGATTCAAAAGGCAGGGTAAACTTAAACTGCCTTCACGCAGCACAGAGCGTAAAGAGAGGGCCGGTATAAACACATTAGAAAGTGGAATCAGGAAGGGGGAATTAAAAGGCTATGTAATGAAGACTCAAGATTGTGTTTGTCATTGTCCTTACGTATCTGCATACATGAAAAAGACGAGATGCTGTTCTTTCAGCTCTCAGCAGTGACAGAAAAACAGACGTATAACTACAGATTCAAAACAACCTCCCATGAAGTATATCTAGATATTCTGACTTTTTACTTTTCTGTTTTCAATTTCAGTCTGCAAAGACACTTTTAAGTTCGCATGTGCTCCTCTGGTTAAATGTTCCCCTGTGATTTAAATCACAAAACTATTCAGACCACCATGTTGCATTGGGTATAAATCTTATCTATTGTTGAATTCAGACGCTGGTGATCTTCGTTTTTGTGAATAAGAAACGTTGGGGACAGCTGTCCGTGTTTTTCATCCTCACAACTGCTCAGAGTTATTACTTGGCATCTTTTTGACCTCCGTCCAACACTGTACATGATTGCTCCTCCCTGAGGGACACCATTACAGTTAGTTTAGTCAGAGGAACACATCCGCTTACAGCTGACAGCAGCATTAACAACAGTAGAAAGATGGCCTCCTCTCGTGAAACAAAGTAGAATCCAAATGGCAGCGACTTTCACAGTTGTTATCCTGTACATACCTCCGGGACTGAGCACTGACTATGGGCTTTTCACTGTTTTTTTGACACAGCTCCAGCAGCAGGGGCAGGCAGTCCAACAACTGCTGTGACATTCCCAGCGGACTCATCCCTTTCAACTTATCGGTGTTCCTCCTGCTTCCTGATCCTGATCATATACTGCCTCATTGTGGTGAAGGCAACATTGTTCACTGGGTGGAAAAAGTCAGAGGCCTGCTTGTTGGAAAATCAGAACAGAGGGTGTCAACTAATCAGCAAAACATTCAAATAAACCACCAAAACATAAATAACACTTTTTTCCCCCTGCCATTCAAGAAAGTAGCACATTGACAGTAAATTATTCTTCTTAAATTCAGTTGGCAATAACTAAAAAGTTGTTGTTTTTTAACTGAAGGAACATCTGTACTGCTAAAGTATGCGATATAACGGAAAGCTTTAGCAATGCTAACGGACACAGTCGGTAAACACATTTTATAAAATGACATATACACCTTTGATGATTTTGAAAATATTACGTTATGAAATCTGTGATAGAACGGTTTCTTAAAGCAGTAATCAAATGTGCCAACAACCATCTACTAATGAAGCTGACAACAATCATTATTTTCACAATAAAAGAGAGTAGTAACATGGACATGTAATTACTCTGAGATATTAAATAACATGTTAAGGTAACCTGTGACAGACTTTTCATTCCCCGACCTTTCTCAAACGATAGGCTTTGTAATCATTACTCAAGGCTTATTGTTCTTTCAACAGATGTTACTGAGGAAATCAAAAGAGTTTGATGTCTGAATTTTTTTTTTAAAGTCTGATGTCATTGTTACCACATGGTTATGGTTTGGTAACGATGAAGTCATCACCTCAGGTTGCACATGCTCAGTGCTGC
This sequence comes from Labrus mixtus, assembly GCF_963584025.1. Classification (NCBI taxonomy): domain Eukaryota; kingdom Metazoa; phylum Chordata; class Actinopteri; order Labriformes; family Labridae; genus Labrus; species Labrus mixtus. The sequence goes on along the minus strand of NC_083625.1, from coordinate 8,154,296 downwards.
TTTGTGTTACCAACAGCGCCTCAAACAACAACAACAATGGCGGACTACCTGTGTTTTTTTTTTCCTTTGGTAATCAGTTTAATAAGAAGATGTCAAATTTCAATAAATACATCAATAATTATGCAACTAAGTTGTAAGTATTTACCAAGGGAAACAGACTCCCTACACATGCAGACACTTTTCTTCTTTAGTGACACTAACTTTATCGCCTCCTACTGGCCGTTAAAGTATGTTTGACTGAAATGAATTGATTTTGCACTCTCATGCTGACAGAGATATTTTGTTACACAAAAGTCATGTGGACCCTTTTTTTTTTTTTTTTTTTACTGTGAGGGGGGAAATTTACACTCTGAAAATATTACAATTCTTTTCTAAATAGTGTTGCTGTTTTCGACAAGCAGCTTTCATCACATGTATGATTTCAAATCAGAGATTAATGGAGATTATTGGTTGGGACATTATGTATGACTAAAAACTGTAAAACTAATCTGCATTCACACCAGCAGCAGCTGACCCAATCCTCCTTCTCTGTCAGATGGTTGTTATCAGACAGCTGCTTACAAGCTGCAGAGCTGCAGCAGTACTGTAGGTGATACAGTACCAGTTTAGAAATGACGTCTATGAAATACATCCGTTTCTATAATCATATAGCTTGCAGATAAAGCAACAAAATATCCTCTATTTAATGATGCTAAATATTCAGAGAAGCATCTTTATCGTTGCTATAATCACTGTCCCTTAATATACCCATAGAAATTATTAAAACAACAACAATGTGAACCAGAGGAAGACTAAAAACAGATTATTTACACTAAATGTCAGAACTGTAAAGACATAAATCATGTTTTAAGCACTTAATGCAATCTTTGCAGATCTCCTCCAATTCGATTTGACCAGAAAAATCAACGTGCAAAAAATCTGTCCATTTCTTTACCAACTCTGATGACTTCCCATTATTTCTCTATTTCCTCAGATGGCGTTGCAAACCAACAAATAGTGCAAATAGAGTCAAAATGTTGCTGAAACAGTTAGTGCATTTAATACATTTGATATCAAATTATAAACCTAAAAGTGCTTGTTTCATAGCTTGTATGCAGCTGAATTTATAAGCCCATTATTCTCCATGAGCCTGGCAGTAATTCTGTATTACAGCATGGAAATTCATAATCATTCAAAGCATTGCTTTGGTGTGTGTGAAATCAAAGGGCATGTTGAGCACACACTCAAAACTGTGGAAAATATCTGTCACAGTAGAGCGGGTTAAGCACTCATGTAGAACTAAACTCATGTTTAAGAACTCGTAATGGCTGCTAGTCTTTCAGGTCTGTGTTGCAGCACATTACAGCAGGAAAATGCTGGAATGACAACGACTTAGTTCTATGACATACAGAGATTATACAAAGTGAGGCCTTTATCATCATTGGTGGATATTTCTGTGGTCATTTAAATATGTACCGTACAATCCAAGATTATTGGATTACTGAAGTCTGTCAAAATGCATCTCTGTTTTCACTTTCTCGTTTTTTAAGTCTTCAAGAGGTGTAATCCTTCAAATCTCCATGCACAGAGCTCCTGTTCCTGGAATTACTTTAGCCCAATATGAACTTTGGAGTAATATACCTGATCATGCAAAAGGAGAATGAAAGGAAACCAGACAAATATAATCATATTGAGACATTGGTAACTACTATTTTTCTTACTTTTCTGATATTCTCTAAACTTTGTGAAATTGTCACATTATTAAGGAATTGTGTCAGCCTCCAGTGCACGTGATCTCATTGGTGACCTTATCAGGTCCTGGATATATTTGTCAGAGGTCTGCTAGTGTAAGGTACGAAACAAGCTCCTTAGACCTCTCTCATGCCAAATGTTTTGTGAGGCAAGTTACCTTTATAATGGCTCCATTCCATTTAGGTGATCATTTTCCCCTGACATGACAACTTGCAGTTAAACGGAGCGTCAAAGAAACTGCTGCTATGTGACACAGCTGTGCTTGTCTTTATTAAATTTTCAAATTTGAGAAAATACTTCTGACATCGATCTTTCGTTTGTCCGATTGAGGCCAAAGTCCGAAAGATTTTTAAAAAAAAGAAACATGCTGCATTTTCAAACGATGCAAAATGCAAAAAGCCACAAGGAAAGTCCGAAACAAATTCAGTGAAAATGTGTTGAAAAGCAACCTGCAGAAAGTCAAAACACATGCAGTAACAGAAAATAGATTAAAGCATGCTGCAACAACCCTTAATATTTCCATGAGGAGAAAAGCACCGCTGATACATTATGATGCGACGCAAAAACCTCTCGACTAAACAGAAAAACACTGCATATCCAATCATCACAGCGGAGGGGGCTCCAGGACTGTAGGGGGCAGTAAGTGGAACTGGGTTTTTCGTCAAACGTATTCATTGGATAAAATAACCTTCAAAAGACATTTAAGTCTCTGAGGGGGCGTCTGTACTGAGACGAGCACAGCTCACAAGACCCACAGAGGTAAGTTTGTCTACAGGGATTACAAAAGCCAAGTGTTCCGGTCCTATCCCCCGACCTTGCCCTTAACCCCCACTCATCCCTCTGTAGCTGAGCTGAGGCCCAGCATCCTACTCCCCCTCTCTCTCCTATTGCTGGTGTAGAGTGTCTGTTCTTGTCTACTGTTACACTAACAAACCCTGCCATCATACCCTGATGAGTACCTCCTTGTCAAGGGACTGACAACTTTGAAGTGTTTGTCAGCTTTTTGGGATCTTTCTTTGCACCCTTAAAAAACATTAAAAAATAAAGTCAATTGAAGCTGTCATTAAGTGACATTGTGTTCCATTTTGTGGATTTCTAACAGCCTTTTTAAATCTTACAGGTACTCTATGCTTCCTTTTATTCTTAAGTTTAAGTTACCTTGAAACCTCAGCCAAAGATCTTTACTACTACTGACGAATCAAACTAGATTTAAAAAGAATTCAGGTGCTACTTAGTCTCACTTTCAGACTTTCTATGACATAGATGCCTTGTGTTTCACCGCATTCACAAATAGCGATGAAGCTCCAGTAGCGTGCAACATGTCTCAGCATATTGTTTGTTTGTACACTCTGACGTTACAGGAATAGTTCCATCCTCACATGTGGTTCAAGAATAGAATGAATCATACATTTCCAAAACAACCAACGTAGAAATGTCCCGCTTTGTCAAATATATTAGTTAACCCTTAATTAGTAGTGCTTTTCAAGCTAATACAAAAGAACTACATTGAGCTTGCAATGGTGTTTTGCTCGAGTGCTTAGAAATGTGTTTATGTCAGACGGGGCCAGGATAACAGGTTAGTATGTTATGACATGTGAAAGACAGATTAAGCTCTACACTAGACAGATCCTCTTAACAATAGCCACCAGGTCTTCACCCCGATTATTGCGCAGCTGTATTATCTGACCACCATTAGCAGATGCAGCACTCAGCACAATGGGACTGTATAGTATCTGAACATGGCTATAAATGTGTTTACATGCATGAAACTCTTGAACGTGCAATAAACAAGTTAGAGAAATGATATCTGAATGGGAAAAATGTCGGCATGAAACATTTTTGTATGCGGTTTATGTCCACTTAGTATCCAGAAAATGTCTTGAGTTTTTGTGATGAGTGTGTATAAAGCCTGGACTGATGCAACTTGAAAGGAGTGCAGTGTTAAGCGCTTCAGAGTAAATGCTGAGAAGACTAAAGTTGACGCTGAAAAGGAGTTAAAATTCCTCACTCGTGCATTAGTCATCTAACCTCAACAGACGTGCTTTACAGTGTTCTGTATCGATCTATTGAATCAACTGACACTGCTGTGAACTAGACCAAATACTAGCCTACACAATACTACTGCAAAACAAATGCAGCAGACTGTTGGAATCGTTTTGCAAGTTCCTGACTCTAAACTTTAGATGGGTATAAGCTTTATGTATAAATCCTCTTTATTTGATATTCTTAGGAGGGGGAAAGCCTCCAAGAACACCCCTTGCTCTCTGCTTTGCAACAGCTGTGCTCTGCAAACCGGTATCAACCATGACCTGAATCATTAAACCTCAGTTTTACCATTACAACCAGTGCATCACTGCAGAAATGTGACCCTTCTAGATAGATCCCGAAATGCTCACTCTGTCATAATGATAGCGCGCACAATGATGTCTTTAGAAATGTGGAGTACAGATCTGAATGATTGTTAGAGAGTGCCTAATGGGAGAGGAAAATGAGGGTCCAATTACTGAAAGTGGCCATGCCCTTTTTCAGGGATCTTATAAATATACATCAAGCTATCTTGTCAGAGTAGAGAGGCCGAGCGGAGATCCAGCAAGGCATCAAGTCACCGTAAATGCCCCAGTGAACCAAGAAAAACAGACATACAAGTGGGAGGATATAGATGATGAAATCTATGTTGTAGAAAATGTACCTTTGTTTTTCACTTTGTTTACTAATGGTCAAGATGTGTTTCATATGTATGTCAGTTATGCCGCAGGTACTGGAATAAACCAGTTAAAATATTATATATTGTTACTGGTCTTACACCATATGTAAGTGCATTATGTACAAGTGCTGGTGTAAGCATTAATGTCATTATTTTTTATTCTGCTCCTTAATGGTTTGCTTTAAAATCTAGAAAACCTATTGAACCGTCTACCAACATGCCAATGTATAATGAATGTAATCCCTCTTTATAGAATGCACATAGTTATTGAGCAAAAAGATGAAAAACATAAGAAGAAAAAAAACAGGGATATTGAGAAATAAATGGTTTCCAGAGTAAGTTCAATTGATGCAAACATCATTTACTTCAGACGCTTTATGCTCTCTGTGCCACACCTATCGTTCTGTTAAATGTTCTCAACCATCCTCTGAATGAAGAATCAATTCAATAAAGATATACTGTAGCCTTACAAACAAATCTATATCCATCCAACCTGTAGCGCTATAAGAGTCATACAGACAAACTCTCGGGGTTAGGAGCAGAAACCCCGGCCTGCAACAACTGCTGTCATTCATGTTCTATGTCAAGCTCTTCTAATAGCGCTCCCAATTCACAGAAAGATGCACCGCTCACTGCTCGGGGCGAAATCCTGCCTGTCTACCACCTCAATGCAGCAGCTGTGGCCTGCATACAGTGACAGGTTAGTGATAGAGTGCGCATTCGCAACAACATTGTTCCATTAATTCATTTCAGAGGAATAAATGGGGCTTAATGAGCGATAATTAAATGCTCTACAGAGTGAGAATCATTTGCACGCCTGTCAATAACAAGTATGAAGGCGGTTTAAGGGCGATGTGTTACTCCCAGGCTCAGATGACCTTTTTTGTGTGCAAGTGCTGCACCAATTTGTGCTGTATTTTTTACTGACAATTACTCCCCGGTATGCATGCACCCACACTCATGCACAAACAAAATGCAGTTTTGTATATAGATTTTTTTTTAAAAAGCACAAGGTCTCAAGCAATATATTTTTTTGTCACACCTTCAGACTTTTGAGTAAGACAGAGACATGTAATGAAAACACTACCGCTATGCCAATAACGACTAAAAAAGCAAGTCTTAAGTTACACTTCCAAGTAGAGCAATGTGAGACCCTATTCCAATTGCAAATACTTTTGCTCTCATTCAGTCAGATGCAATTTTCTTTACTGGCGTTGAATGTCATAGCCTCCATCTCTTAAACTGCAGATCTATTCTACATACAAGCTTAAGAGGGAGTCAAAAAGAGTTCTTATTCTGTGAAAAGATATAAATGTCAAATATTCATAAGCCTTAAAAAAAAAAAAACCTCTTAAAAGTGGTGGTGTTTCATCATCATCGTTGACATGACACAAAAAGCACAGGACTGCACGGAAATACTTAAAACAATGAGTTACTGCTAAGAACTTAACAGCAGTCGGAACATTTTAGTTCTTCCACTTGCAGTAGAATAATGTCCGATACAAAACTGCAAGGTCAGCTAAATAACTTAACATGAGAAGAACAGTGTAACTTGGTGTTTTCTTTCTACTTTGGCAGGAACCCTGAGCTCCCAGCTGACTGAGTCCTGAGGAATAGGAGCAGGCAGTTAGCTCTGTAGGTAACCTGTTTATCATACAGTGCCTAGGAACAGGAAGACAACAACTGCATTGCTTTTGAGGGATGTACAGTGTGTACATTTAGTCCCCTGGTTCACACACTTGGGAGCTCGGATGCCTCTGCACAAGAGGGATTGAAGGCAGGTTTGGGATCTGAGCTATAAGAACACTTGGAATCAATGTTCAACCCTTCCTCCTGGAAAAAAAAGTTTGATCCAAATGTCCAAATAAAGTCACAATGTCAACCCAATCGCTGCCTGGAGTATGTTACAGACAATGTTTTTTAAGAGTAAATTAAATCAGATTCATGCATAGTGCGGATGCAGCAAGAGGTAGGCTGGCGAAGATGGTTGGTGTTCAAATCGCTGGAGAGCCACTACTGTCTCAAGTTTTAATCTATGGTCGGTCACTTCTTAAGTTTGGGCAACTAAAGCACTTTAAGTAGCCTAGGTTTGGGTAATAAAACAACTATGGTTAAAGTAAGGAAAATATTGTTAGGGTTCAATTTGAATAAAACTTGATTGTGTCAGGTCACTCCTGATTTTTTCAAACTATTTTATTTTTGCCATGTAAGTGGCACGTTAAGTAAAAACTGAATGTGCATAGGTATGTGTTTCCATTCCACATAAACACTATTTTAGAAGACTCAGGTGCAATGTTCAGACCCCACAGGCGAAGCGTACAAGTCCAAGGTTCAAGTTTACCCATGATGGTCTATAATATAGATGTGCTGGTTCACTTTTGTGATGCTTAATATGACAGAAAGAAGCAGTCAACAGATCATTTTGGATCTTCCGTCCCTGCTGAATGAATGACAGAGCTCAAAGGGAAAGGAGGATGTCAAGAAGCTGACAGCTCGTGTGTCTGTGAAATGTTGAAAACCGCATGATCTGAGAGAAGTGAGAGCCACAAAAGAAACAGTGAAAGGATTAAATACTCTGAGTAAGAGGCACTTTGATTACAATGGCCCGCATGAGCAGCATCGCTGTGCTGTTCCGTACTTTGAACTACATAAAAGAGATCAACAGAGGCCCGGTGAGCGGGTGTGGCAAATCTCTCAGGTAATACAGTGAGGGCGACCGTGCCAGTTTGACCGCGTCACTGACCAGATTTGCTAAGTGGTGAAAGAATCAGGGGGGGGGGTTGTTGTTGTTCGAGGTACTCAAGAGGTAATAAGGTCCATTTTGTGTCACCTCTCTAATGGGATGATGAGTTTAAAAGCCAGAGTGAGAGTGGCAAAATCAAGAGCAGAGGGGAGCATTTGTGTCCCATGAGTAGAAGCTAAGAGGATTTAAGCAGGCGGCCAGCAGTACAGGGCACACTTCATGTTCTGGGCCACAACAAAAGATTGGAAGTAGAAATGCATGCAGCATGTGATGGTTGCGAAAGAGGTTCTTTTATTACATGTGTTGCATTTTGTAAATTTGCCGCAAAACACGCAGAGAATGAGGAGCCAAAGTTTGAAAGTCGTGTTGCAGGCTGACCAGCTTGGGACATCAGTTGTAGACAAAGATCCAGTAACACAGACACTGACACTGCTGTATAATTAAACGAGAAGAGACTCATTTTACCTTGGCGAGGACAAGGACGACACCTTTTGTGAAATTAGAGCTTTTGACAAGTTGCTCTTGCAGCTCGAGTGACGGGACACCTCGAGGATTCTGTCACTAAAACGACGTGTCATTTCTTTAACAGAAAGGTGGATCTGCACATGTAAGTTAATGATTGTGTTTGAGTGCAACCTAGTGCAAAAACACGGATGCAACCCTGTGCTGTATTGTTCTTAAGCTGACATTAATTGCCTAAACATGTTGAAATCGTAACATTAGAAAAAGACAGAGGAGGAATATGACTATGTTTGATTTCCATAAATTATGACTAAAAATGAATAAATAATGCCAAATTACTCAAACAAATCCCCATGTGATTCTAAAAAGGACTGCATCTCCTGGTCGAAGTCTACTCGGTAACTACTTGAGCATGAACCTTAATAAAACAGAGAAAACCCTTAAGTGCTGACAGTTTTATAGTTTGCACTACAGCTCTCACTGCCGGCCCACTTCATGCACTAACGATTCATTTGTGCAGGACTAGTAATACAATAGGCTGTGCCACAATGTGAGGTATTAAAGCATTAAAGCAGGACGTGAGCCTAAGTAGAGCCTAGGAGCCAATTTGCTTAGGGCAGCGTGATTCCCCCCCCCCCCCCCCCCCCCCCTCACGTGATCCCGGTGATACAGGCCGCTGTCCCTGGTCCTGAAACTGAACTGGTTCCATGGAATGCATGGGCTCGATTTCCTATAAGCAGCAGCAACACATCTTATGACATATTCATAAACATTTGTTTATGAAGCCCAGGGGAGTGAGAGGTGCATTCAAATGTGCCTATAAGCTTCATGCGGGTTTGCAGGATGCAGATAGTGGGATTCACACGAACTGCAATTCCTCATATGCAACAGTGCGAGGCGCATGTCTGATGCAGTTGAGGGGAAAGAGAATGGGAGAGAGAAAGAGAGTTTGATTGATCATGTGGGCTATGGGAGCCTGCGAGAGTTGTCGAAAATTGCTGCATAGACGCCCCTCAGGCACCTATCTGGTTACCCAGTGACTCCAACCATTGCTGTGGCCAGAATCACCACAAAACACCAGAGTACCTGTTACCAAAACGCCCTCAGCCAGCCGGGCTGCTAACACATCGTTCATTCTTCCGGGTTGCACTTCACCGGTAATCCACAATACATATACTTACCGCAGTCTTCACACAAGATCTTCCCAACATCTTTTTTTAGGTTCTTTCCACTCGTGTCCAGAGGCGCGAACGATGCCTTGAAAACCAAAGGCTCGTCAGTGGGGTCCATGAAAAAAATGTACTTGTGGTTCTTCTTCACTTTGGTGCACGGAGCCTCAGTTCCAAATTCTCCCACGGTGACGAGCTGTTCTCGCTCCAGACCCCCGCTGTTCTGGGGCCAAACATCCAGCACTTTGACATTCACACGGTACGGCTCCGCGGAGACGTTCACAGGCGTAGACTGCACCTTGCCCTCGATCACCACAGCGGATTTGAAAACCTGGTCCTGCAGGGAATTCAAATTCGGGGAGTAGCAGGCGAATGAGACCCCGATGACCAGCATGGATAAATGTACTGAATCAAGCCTCATGCCGCCTGCTTTGGCTCGGTGGTCGCTGGTCGCGTTGCGGCAGGGCTCTCTCGGCTGCGGGGCGATGGCGATGGAGCTTGGTTGAATGTAGAGACAGTGAGTAGGCTCCTGTAGCACGGCAGCGCGGCAGACCTTGCATAAGTGTCCATGCCATCGGGATCCGCTGCTTTTCCGAGTGTTTTCCAACGGGTAAACAGCTGGGTGTCAAATCCAGTCACTGCTTTCCGCTAAAAAAATAAGGCATTGGACACAGGGCTAAGCAAGGAATTGGCGGATTCTCCCCTCCAGAAGATGCCCCCCTATGCTGCCATAGTGTAGCCTTAACTGCAAGACGACGCCACTCTTATCTTTGCCCAAAAATTGCAGTGGTGGGGTACCGCTATGATGCTTTTCTGTATCATCTGCAGCGGAGGGAAAGACGCAAAATGCTGCAGTGAAGCACAAGTTTGGTAGTCCGCTCTCAAAAACATAAGCCACGTTCCATTCCCCCCAAATAAAGCATTATTCGTGGTCAGCAGCTATAACGCTATTACGGCGCCTTCCTCCACGGCTCTCTCTCCGCCTCCCCCACTAGCCACAGACGGAGAGGAAATAATGCCGATTGCCAGGGGGCTCCGTCAACAACAAAAAAATCGCAGGAATAGAGCACTGAAATACAGGCAACCGATGGACCAAAAGGGTCGATCTCCTCGCTGCCAAAAACCCAGTTACTGTACGTCAATCACTCCATGTTTTAGCAGCCGTGATCTCACGTTCAAATGAAACAAACCAGATCCTAAATCCATGACTGTCCCCTCCTTAGAAACGCATCTTACTGTAGCCAAGGCATCACTCCAACAAATGGAATCTGTTCACATTCAAAAATGCAGCCGCATATACACCGGTAGGCCTAGAAAAATCATATGGCCGCGATGACTAAGGCTGCGAAAGCATCTCAGATTCTTCAACAGACTGTTTTGAATGAGTTTTGCGTCTCATCCCATTAAGTCATGCCCTGCATTCAGGTCACATTCACTGCTCTGCCTCTGAAAAAAAAAAACTGATGTTGAAGCACCGCATTAAATCCATACAGATAAATCAGCTGCAATATTCGGCTCCTTAACAGAGAAAAGTCATTTCAGCAATATATACAAGGAGAACAATCTGTGAAAAAAATATGCTTCTATGTTTTAACAGTTAGAATTTCATGTTAAGACGTATTCTGAAGGGCTTTGTCGCCAAATAAGTTCCAATTAGGAAACATAATTCTAAATGAAAATGTGAATGGTTAGTTATCACTGGCACGGTTTTAGATAAAGTTAGAATAGCATGGTTTGGTTTGGTTTCGCCTAAATAGAATGCGGATACAGGATGTTGTATTCACAAAGAGCGACACCTGCTGACCACTGTGTGTCTATGAACACTTTGACATACATTTGCTGTACATGATGCTGTAAATCAAACTACCTTTGTGCTAGCTTAGAAAAAAAAGTGTTCAAAATAAAACAGTATTTTGGCTGATGGATTACGGTTAGGCCTTATTAAGATAGCCAAAAGAACAGTTTAGGGGACTATTTATTCACTGAAATGAGCTAAAACAAGTATTCAATAAGTCAATAAAAGATACACATTTGTACAAAAAAATGTAAATGGTATAACACCTATACATTTATGTATTTCTCCATTTGTGCGCATGCCCAGTAGACCTGATATAGACCTCTGCTCTCCGTGGTGCTGAAACTTTACGAGGCCAATAAATTATGACCATATAGTGTTGGACACAGATATGAAGTTATTAATCACAGCGTGAAAAGAAGTCCTCTTTCTTGTACATTATGTGCTTTTACAACATCACTTTTAAATTTTTTTTAAAAAAACACACAGAAAGCCGAGTGTGTGTATGGCTGTCACTCTGTTTCCCTTACAGATTAATGCCTATAAAGTTGGGCAAATGACAAAAAATGTGATGCAAAATGATCCAAACTGGTAACCAGCTGCTGATCGAATCAATGCTCACCGACTTCGTCAGACACTGTCCTCCATTACAGGTGCAAAAGATGTTGCCCTACCTGTTACCACTAGAAGGCTGAAGCTGCAATTCCTCGATACCACCAAAGGGAGGTGCACGTCTACCGAGCTCCCACCGTGCGTGTTGACATCAGAGGCTAAACGTGCGGCGTTCAACTCGTGCGTGCATGTGTCTCTCTCCGTGCCACGACTCGCCGTTTCTTGTCCATCTTGTGCAGCGAGCAGGAGCAGTTCTCCGACCTGTTATAAAGGCCTACGAGCGTTTTTAAATGTGTATTTCGGTTTGTCTTGTCTTCTTCTTCCCCCCGTCGAGGCTGTAAGGCGCCGCGCGTGCAGACCGAGCGCTGTTAAGGTAGGTTGTGGGCTCTCGCTTGGTGGAATGACGCTTTATTTACATGTCATTCGGTTGGTTTCTCGCTCTCCCGCAGCGTTTAGGTGACCTAACGTGCAGCCAAGCATATGACATTGCCTCGCAGAGTTCACAGAAGCATGACATGACGGCGTGCCGCCATGAGTCGGATCTGAAATTGTAATGGAGCTGTATTTCGAGAAGCGTCACATCGTTCCGGTGTCGGTGGATGTAGGGCAAAACTTTGTAAGGGGATCACAGCTGCTCTCTGTTACATACTGCGACGACACCTCTGCTGGGGCTGCAACCTGCGCTAGACGTGGCATCGGCAATAAAACAGCTGCCTTTCCTGATTTATACTCGAATAAAAACGAGTTTGAAAAAATGGGTGAAGTAGGATAGGTAGCATTTGTAGTCTGTGTAAGAAGCTGATAAACTACGGCACTGACAGGTTCCATTAAGCCTGCTAGGTGAGATTATTGAAATGAAATGAATGTAAAATGTCCTAGGTTGCCTGCCCCATTGTATATTATGTAGGATACATAACTCTGAATTTTAATAACATGTTTGGCATTGCTTACATTTAGCGTGTGTGCAGATCCGTGTGCATCACACAGAAGTCCTAACAGGTTGAAGAAATAGGAGTGGCCTTTTACAAAAAAAACTCACATCGAGTCTGACAATGAAATATTTGGACAGTAAGGACGTTAATATTGAGGTCAGTTTGAACCAGCAAAGCTGCAAAAAAGGCCTACGTGGATCTACAATACAATGCAAAAAGGCCATGGTCTATTAACAAGTTTTAATTCCTTTTTGGTTAAGCAAAAATAGGAATGTTTTATAAGGAGTCCTAAAAACTTACCCTTTTTTTCATCTTTTTTTCATCTTTTTTCATCCCCAAACATGACTGGATTTGTCTAAGAAGAAGCTTTGGTTTCTGTTCAGCTGATCAGCAGGCCCAACGACCTTCGAGGCAATAAGAGTTGCAGGTATACGAGTTTAGGCTATATGGCATATATTAACATAGGAAAAAATATTCATATAGATATAAATACAGGAAAAAAAAACCATCTTAACAACGATAACCTCGCCTCATTTACTCTCATGTTGACTTACAAAGCAACTGAATAACCTATCAGAGTAAACTTTGTCCTAAACGTAATTTAAGTAATAAATTGACTCATACTACTTATTCCTTATTTATAACTTGCTTAGGTCTGTCAAAGGGCAATGTTGGTATATTTTCAATAACCAATTAACTTTATTTTAGGTGTCAAATTGAATCTTGTTTATTTTACAAATTATATTGCTTTGGCCTATAGTGAGAATAAATAAAACGTATTGGTTCTCATTTGCATTTATTCAGCAGTCTGACACAATATTACAACATATACAGTTAGATTTTTTTTCCCCCTTAACTTCCTTCCTTAACTTAAATTTCAATTTCTTATTTCATGTAGCCTATTTTGGGAAGCTCTACAATTTAGCAAATGTTCCTCTGTATTTTTTATTTATTTATTTTTTACTCATAGGCTAATGCAAAACTTAATTTGGCATGTCCATTTCTTAATAAATGACATTTCTTAAATTATCACTCAATGACATTGTTAAGTAAAATAGATATGCTTAAACCACAGTGCATATAAATAGGCTTTTTTAGAAATGGATAAGATCATACTTTAGCCCCTTTGTTGTTTTATGAGCTCTTGTCAGGCCTTCAGACAGCCTATGAGGCCCCTAACACTGCAGAAACGAAACTCACATGTTAAAGCAGGGTTGATATATTATTTATCCTGAATTGTTCTGTCAATTTGAGGGATGTATTTTCTTTCATTTTATTTACAGGAATAAATGATGATTGACTAAAAGGTCGAATTAGGCCCACGAAGTGCCCCTTTATTATTACAAGAACATTAACGGTAAACGGCATTTAGTATCAAAGCTCACCCCTTTGTGATGCATATTTATGAACAGCATACCGAATACTGTCGCAAAGAGTGACTTTTAACACCCAATACTTTCACAGTAAGTCTTCAATATCCTATTTATCCCCCAAAACGAGGGAAGTCCTGCCGGGGTAAAATAATATTTATCTTAGGGAAGTGAACAACAGTAGCATGAACTAGCGTATAGCATATAAATACATTTTATAAATAAATGTAAGACATTTTGTTCTGGAAACTTGATTAATCGAAAAAAATAGTGACTCAGAATGAAGAAGACATGCTGTTTTTTTGTGGTTATATTTTTGTTTAAACGAAGCAACTTGAAAGATTAAATGGCAGGAATTTTCAAACTTAAAAAAAATATATATTTTTATTTTACTTCCTTAGTTTATATTTAATTTTCCGAGAGGAAATATTAAACCGCCAATCAGAAATTTGAAGCAAGGGTTAACAAGAAAAAAAACAAAAAACAATAGCAAATTTCAAAAACGAATTTAAGCAAAGAAAAATCAATAAAGGCCTATATGAAGCCTCTACTATAATAAACATTCAGAAAGTGTCCCCTGCATAAACAGCATTTGAACAGGTCACCATAAACAGGTTAATATACTGTGAAGCCTGAAACTATTTACATTTTTAGTCTCGAAATGTTTTGTCGGCTGATTGAAGGCTTGTTATCATGTTGTTTTTATGAGACGGTCTAGTAACTTAAATATACTTTCTAGGCCTACATTTGAACAGGAGCATGCTGCGGTATTTTCATACTATGTCAGTCTTTTCTGAAGCTACATTTAACTACAGAAAGCATGGTAAGAGCACAGCAAATAATGGGTTTCTTCTGCAGTTACATCTAACTCTGTTTTATAGGCTACAGAAGAAAAAGGCTACTGCTTTAAGGTGTGCTGCTGCAGGAGACGAGCACCTAACCCTACCTTACACAATTAGCATCACTTGCCGTTTAATTCGATAGACAATATACGACTACATAATGAAGAGGTTACCTTAGGCCTACTGTAGGCCTGTGAGCAGGTAAGCCACTCAACGTATTAACACGACGTTCAGAGAAAGCCTGGTTCAAGACTTGTTATAATGACATATTAAAAAACAGCATGGGGGCTATGAAGTAGTGATTGATATTACAAATCAGTGGACTTTTAATATTACTGGAAAAAAGTATAGCTTTAATTGATACACGCCCCTAATACAAGCATGAAATTGATTCTATTACTCCATGGTGAACTCGTGGTTTAAAATGCTATATCCTAATTTTAGGCCAGGATGAATGAAGGCCTACCAAGCATGAAAAATCAAATTTCGTTGTATTTTTTTCTCTCCGTTAAAATATTGCAAAAATGCCTGACTTCAAGCTGCACAACCCTAGCCCCAGTTCAGTGAGGGAGATACTAAATTTGCCATGGTGAGTAATAAAAGAAAACGTGGATATGTTTTTTTTTTTTTTTTTTTTTAATCGATTTTAACCAAACTGGAAATGCTATTAATGTTGACAAATACAACGACAGCTGGTTTACATTTCATTCCGTAAATATGATTTCTTATAGTTTCAAACAAAGGTTACACGGTCCCTCTGCCCCTTTCCCGACATGCTTTCGAAATGCTATTCTCATCATTGTTATAAAGACCAGCACATGTGAATGTTTGTGTAAGAAAGTAGCTTTTATTGCAATTTCTAAAAAAAAATAAAAAGTAGCCATGTGCCTAACTTTCTGTTCCCTGGTTCCAATAAGTATAACGTTTCAAAGAAAGAAACAAATTAGGAGCCTGTGTCATTTCGATTTTTTATATCATACCCTACAGTTGATAAAAGTTCAGCCGCAGTTTAAGACACTTAAATCAGAATGGATGTGATAATGGTCTGTTATAAGTCAACATTAGATTGGTCAAGATACAAGTCGTATTTTTCACATAGCCTTATTAAGTAACTAGTAGCCCAATGACACAGGGACGTTAAATATATATATCTGGATTATATTATTATTTGTTTTTTTGGCCTTTTGACCTGCCTATAAGCCATTGCCACCGAGTTTTAAAATACTCTCATATATACTTATATGCAATGTAAGGATTGACTAGTGTTTAGGTGACTAGGATTTACAAAAAAAAATGAGTTTGGACTTTATGTAAATGCAGACAACAACTGTTGAAATAAAAAGCATTTGAAAAAACGAATTAATCATTTAAGTCATCTCATTCATCATTAGCACATCACACCAACAGAGACACCTGTAAAGCAGTCACCCGGTGCTACATTACTGCTCTTTAAAACAGAGGGCAAGCTGGGGTCTTCAGGTAGCAAAAAAAAAAACACCACCCTTTTCGATGAATTGAAACTTAATCACACTGTGGGCTTGTCATTTCCTCTCAACAAGCAAACCATAGGTTTCATTTTCCAGCATTTGACAGCCCGTGGAAGAGAAAACGGCGTCCTCCTCGCTCTGCATTAACGTCTCTCCTTCTTCGCCTTTCCATACCTCTTTGTAGATCTCGCGAGAGCTCCGGCGTTCTCTGTGGCTGGCCGTGGCTTTGCAGCAGACAGAGGGAGAAGGCAGGCAGGCAGCATCATGGCGGACAGAGACAGTGGAAGTGAGCAGGGAGGAGCAGCCACGGGCCCAGGCTTCGGTTCCATGCACTTAGCCACAGGAGGGGCGGGCTCGGCTTCCGGGCTCCAGCATGAGACTCAAGAGCTGGCGTCGAAGCGGGTTGACATCCAAAACAAACGCTTCTATTTGGACGTAAAGCAGAACGCGAAAGGCCGCTTCTTAAAGATAGCAGAAGTCGGGGCCGGTGGAAACAAGAGCCGCCTCACTCTCTCCATGTCCGTGGCGGTCGAGTTCCGTGACTACTTGGGGGACTTCATCGAACATTATGCCCAGCTGGGTCCGAGCAACCCGGGACTGGTACAAGACGAGCCGAGGAGAGCACTCAAAAGCGAATTCTTGGTCCGAGAGAATCGGAAATACTACATGGATCTGAAAGAGAACCAGAGAGGACGGTTCCTGAGGATTCGACAGACCGTTAACCGGGGGCCCGGTTTGGGATCCACGCAAGGCCAGACGATTGCTTTGCCTGCCCAGGGACTTATTGAGTTTCGTGACGCTTTGGCTAAACTTATTGACGATTACGGTGTAGAGGACGAACCTGCAGAGTTGCCTGAAGGGTCATCATTGACTGT
Organism: Labrus mixtus; assembly: GCF_963584025.1. NCBI lineage: Eukaryota > Metazoa > Chordata > Actinopteri > Labriformes > Labridae > Labrus > Labrus mixtus. The sequence goes on along the minus strand of NC_083625.1, from coordinate 8,137,574 downwards.
GGACAACAAACGGTTCTTCTTCGACGTCGGATCCAATAAGTACGGTGTGTTCATGAGGGTAAGCGAGGTGAAGCCAACGTACCGCAACTCAATTACGGTGCCCTACAAAGTGTGGTCCAAATTTGGGAATACGTTCAGTAAGTATGCCGAAGAGATGAAGAAGATCCAGGAGAAGCAGCGGGAGAAAAGGGCATGCGAGCTCCAGCAACAAGAGGAGATGCAGGCGGACGATGGAGACGAGGATTGATATATAGAGCAAAAAAGATGCAAGAGTAAAGAAAATAACAAGAGAATTATAATTAAAAACTCTACTGTATAAAGAAAGAAATCTAAAGATTTAACTGTAATGGTTTAACTCCAAGGGAGCATCACCCACAATATAAGAAACCTCCACAACCTGACAGTTATGACATGTCACTCATCGCTGGATGTTACCCCACTTATCCACCATTAATACAGTAACAGGCTGCTAAACAAAGTAATAACAATATATTTGAACATTGTTTCCTACTTGACAAACGATATTGAACTGAGTGTTTATTTCCCTTATTAACAGAAAACTTTTGTACCAGTTAAAGCTATTGTAAAAAAAAAAAAAAAAAAAGTGTTTGCAATGTTCAAATGGAATTATTGCTGAGTTCTGAAGAAAAAGCGTTTCCTTTTCATGTGAGCTAATGACTTCAGCACAAATCAGATATTTTAATTTTTAAACCAAAATTCAAAATCTTTGTAAAAGGTTGTCACATGTACTACTTGCCATTCTATTTACCTTTACCTGTGAGTAGAGATGTGTTTACACATGAATCATATGAGGGCTAGGCCTGCTTTTGGAAACTGGTTACATGTCATGCAGTATAAAAGGAACATATAGGCATTTTCATGAAATGAATTAAGTGCTCTATTTGTTGTGCAATATGCATTGCATAGAAATCCAATTTATTAAACTGGTCAATGGATCATGATAGGATGACATTTGCCAGAGGCATTCAAAGAAATATTAATATTGTAGTTTTGTTTCAGTTTAAATTGTTGCCATGCAGATGGATATATATATATTATAGACTACCTTTGTGTCTTGTTGTTAATGCAATGTGTTCATTTTAAAGGTACTAAATGTGTATTTGACAGAAGAAATGCAGAGACAACATGTAGCAAATGGCCTAAATTGCAGATTACTAACAAGACAAACCCTACACAAACTGTGCTGATTGGCCTGTGGTCTGAAAAAAAGGAGGCACAATTCAGCAGAGCATCATTGGTTAGCACATCGGATACAACAGAACTATTTTGTGATCTTGTTCAGTCATCAAAGTCCAGATGGTGCCAAGGAGTCTTGTTGCTGCATGTTTATCTGCACTAAGAGATTTCGTTGGTCTCCCAAAATATTGGCTCAAGGACCCTTCCATATGTATCTTTATCTGCCTATAGTGTACGAATCTCAAGTTTGAGTACCGAGTGATTCCATCCAAAGGCTTGGTGTAGTTGTAGTGGAAGTTGTTTCAAAGTGTGATTGTAAAAGGAGCGACCTTGTGACCTGTAGTCAAAGTATCATCTTCATAATATGGAGGGCACTGAGGAGCCCGCCTAGATAAGCCAAGGAGAAGAGGGTTCAATTCACCTCAAAGGTGAGCCCATCCCTTCAAGTTTAAAAATCTGAAGGTGTGAAGTTCTGCGGGGCTACTTTGGATACATAACTCATAGCTCTACTTTAGATTTGTAAGCCCAAATATCTACCTGGGGGTGATGAGATTCTGTTTTGGTCTAATTGTAAATATTTGGGCTGCCACACGGAAAAACAACTGGTTCTAATCCAGTTCAGTCGCATCTCATAGATGTGTGATAGCAGTTTTATAAACTCTGTCAGTAAACTCCAGAGAAACTGGCAACAATCAGATAATGTCAGATATACCTCAGCATTGAATTAAATGACTGCTCCTGTGTTTAGATTGACTGGAAACCAGCAAACTAGACTGTCCTTGACCACCTATTTTTGGAGCCTGTGGTATAGCCTAAAAGATACCGTATTGGGAGCATCCTCTTCAGCATATAAACAACCTGGTGCCTTACACACTCCGCATGCTTACACGCTGGCCTGGTGCTTTGGATTGCAGTTTGGCTTTTTTTCCGTACTGTTTCCTCTTTTCTTTCTTCCATTCTTGTGTCTCAGCCCCCTTGTGTGCTAGTGCACGACTCGTGGTGCTAAAAGGGTTTGTTACAAGCTCTTAAAAAAACATAGGGGCAGAATTCTTAACTTTTTTCTGCTACCTTCCTCCTTCCCTAACCTAATTGCCATCCCCATTCCCCAGCTATCCAGGTATCGGCCTACATGTAAACATGGAAAGGGGTGGTCACCTAGATGCAAGATGATGCAGAGGAGTTGGCTCTTCACTAGCCAAGCGCATTAGCAGGAAGAGCAGGGGCTGATTGGGAACATCGGTACTGGCCTGAAACGATATACACTTTTGTTGGCAAGCCCCCTTTTGAAATGCTCGTTCTATGGCTTGGGTGGTTTTTGTGCAAGTTGTAAGTCGCTCAATTAATGGGGAGCAGCAAGCATGTCTTGTTTTGTTTTCTTTTGTTTTACGTAGTTTGACATTTTCAGCATTATTCCACATTATTTGTAATTTTGGAATGTTTTAGCCCACAAAAAATATATCTATTTTTTCTGTGCAACATTTCATCACTGTGTGCAATATCGTATGTGCCAATGTGGCAATATATGTATATCAATTAAATATATGATTACTATTTGAAAGCATGTGGCTGAATTCCATGTTTATTTCTCATGAAGGAGTTGTATGCCTTTATTTGCACTCAAAGCTCCATCCTAGAGGAAAATAGAGAAAACCAAGGTCTTAGCAGCCTGTTGGGTCGAGCAGTTCATAGAAGTATTCAACTTGAAACAGAATAACATCACTGCAAGTACGCCCCTCTTTAGGAATCTTGGCTTATGGGTTGTTGAAGGAAGACCATAATGAGAATGGAGTTTTTGTGAAAAGGAAACTTAAAAAAAAAAACAGTGAAATCTCCATTTTAGCTTTAAGCTAAGAAAAGGTGCTTCAGTCCAATCTTCATTAAGGTGTATGGTGAACTGTCTTCAGTGGTTGTTGTGTGTAGCACTTTGCTTTTCCAGGTTAATGAAAGGCCTGACCAATACTTGTTTAAGTAATCTCAACAAAGAATGTCGTTCTCTCTTCTTTTATTTTATTAAAGAGGGTATTTCATTTGCTCTTTTGGTTTTGATGCATTCAATATAATTTATGTACATTTGACAAATTTTAAAAATAAATTTAATTTACCCATGAGGGAAAATCTACAGTCAAAATGTATGTGTTTTTTTATGTTTCAGTTCTTGTTGACAAAAAAAATCTTCCTAAAAAGTCAACATTTCTCTAGTGAAGTGTTACATTTTGATGTAGTGTTGTCCATAATGTCTGACTCTACCTTGGCAATGATACTAATAACTGAGCTTAATTTTACAGCCTTTAAAATGCTAACTTTGCAATGACAAGTACCTGATGACTTCTTCATAGAAATTTCCACATAAGTACTGTATGTATAATACCAGGCTGTAAAATAAAGCATTACTTTGTTCTCTAATCATCCTGACTGTGCAGTTTGTGATTATCTGTATATAAGGATTGCTGTGGCTTGTGTAAAACAAATGAAATGTGACTTTATTGATGACTACAAAACAAAGCATTAATGTATTTTAAGTTAGATTTTTTTGCTGGTTGAATGCGTGTAAACTAAATGATATGATGGAAAAGATGAATAACTGTAAATGTTGAAAATAGGCCAATCACGATCATATTGTATATAATCTACAGTCTCTGTTTTCGATCTGTCCCATGGCAAATATGTTATGTCAAACATTGCAAGAATTTTTATTTCCTCCGTCCACGCCTGCCGTTATTCCACCTACCAGAAGAAACTAAACAACATAATGTCAATATAAGCATGACTAAAATTTGCACTTCCCACCTTTACGACTTCCAGGGAGGTCTGAGTTGGGGGTCCTGGCCTGCTCAAAGGCCTCCCTGCAGGACATATGTATACATGTTTGGGCTTCTGATGTAAAGATAATTGTCTCTCGGCCTCTCTCAGCCCCCCTGCTGGCCACGAGGAAGGGTGAACAAACTGAAGGGGATGTGCTAAATTAAGATGGACTCCAGCCCAGATGCCAACTCATACTTTGAGTTTGCTCTTCATCCAACAACCTACATAGATGATTGGTTAAGGTCATCCCAGCGTTGGAAGCACAAATGCAAAAACATCAGAACAGGTGGTAAAAGGTATCCTGTCATTATCAAGACTATCCATGTGAAAGCTCAATGTACTCTTATGAAGGAAAGCCTCTTTTATTTCTGATTATAGTTTGTCAGGCTTGCTACTTAGAGGTACAATGGCAAAAATGACCCACAAGAATGCTGCTATGGAAGATTAATATAACAGGTCCATACTGCTAGCTAAGAGAACAGCCTGGTCTAATTCATATTTAACTGCTGCTGCAACATGTTTACCATCACCTGTCAGCTCTGAATAGCATTAAAGGCCTGCTACAATGCACAGCATCCTGCCACTGTAACCTGTAGGAGCAGCTGCATGTGCGGTGTGGTTGTTGCGGATCTTTACAAATATACATGTTTGGGAATAATGCCTTCGAGTTACCGTGTTTTCAATGTAAATTTGACTTGTGTTTTAGTGCTACTGCTTCTGGAGCAGCTGAGCACTAGCTTTGGTGGTGACGTAATTATTTGCAGGCTTCTCTTGTTTTGACCACTAGAGGGTGCTCTTTAGCTAAAAATGAGACACAGGACACAAGAAGACGGGGAAGAGAGTGGAAGGTCTTGGTTTGGCTACAATAATATGGCAGACGAAGTAAGCAGCCACCACATGACAGACTCAAGGGCAGTTTGCACGGCGTTGTAGGTCTCCTGCTACATGCACATTAGAATAACTCGTTACCATTAAAGTGACGTTTTATTGATTTAAATGTAATTTTAGCCAGCTTAGCTACCGTGCTACTGGCACAATTTCTGGCGTTATTTCAAAGATGCTATCATGCACATTCCTTCAGTAAAAAGTAAGCAGTTCAAGAGGCACTTTTTTTAGTTTATGTGCATTTTATGCTAAAAAAAAAAAAAAATGTGCCACATAGGCTATCTATTGACAAATGACAAGGAAATCATAGATACATTTCCTTTCACTCTTTTTTTAATTGGTACTTAAAAACGGAAGTGTTTTTGTTTAAATCTATGATTGCACCACCTTTTTCCTGTCGATATCAATGTTAAAAGTGTATTTATTGCATTTCATGTCAGGGAGAACAGCTGTGGGAAAGAAAGGGAGTATTCAAAATTCAGCCCTTTTTTTTTTTTTTAAACAGATTCTTTAATATGTGACATCAACTTCCTGAATCTCTCTTCCCCGTTTTTAAATTAAGTGAGTGTGTGTCTGTGTGCGTGGCTGTGTGTGTAGTGTGTGTGTGTGTGTGTGAGAGAGACGAGAGAGAAAGGGAGGGAGAGCTTTTGGAATGCTGTGATGTCATCAGCCGAGTCTCTCTCTCTCTTTCTCTCTCACACACACACACACACACACACACACACACACACACAGAGGAGGACCCACAGGCGCTGTGACTCTCCCAGCTCAGTTAGCATACTCTGCTGTGGAGCGGCTGTCTACATCCCACTGTGAGTACTTCAGCTCATTCGACCATTCTCTTTTAACTCCCTTTTGCTTTTCGACCACTCTTTATCTCTGCCCACTTCCTCCCCCCTTTACTCGGGGTATCTGTCTCCGCACCCTAAAATGTGTTTACACCAATCTTGTATTCCACCAGTGTGATAGTTCTCAGTCTGAGACAAGCTTCTTTCCCTCCAAGTGCTGCTTTTGTTGGTAGCCTTTGTTTAACTCCCCACTGTGATTGGTGAGGTCCATTTCAATCTCCTTGTTTGAGAAAACCGGCTCCTGCTGTCCTGGTTTATGACCCGAGTGTGTGTGTGTGTGTGTGTGTGTGTGTGTGTGTGTGTGTGTGTGTGTGTGTGTGTGTGTGTGTGTGTGTGTGTGTGTGTGTGTTTTTAGAGCTAGAACTGCAACGAAATTGAGCCGCTATCTTGTGGGAGTTTTTTTATATTTTTTTGAGTGGGGAGAGAAAGGAACAGAGGTTTGGGAAGGGATGTGTGTCGGTGAGGAGGAGGAGGAGGGGGAGGAAGAGGAGGAGGGGGGGGGGGGATGTGGGTCACCGATGATAGAAACAGCCCCATTCCTTTGGAAATCTCCTCCCATTGTGGGCTGCAGCCTCTCTGTCAGTTTGGAAAACCGGGTTTGGGCTCTTCCGTGTTCATGGAAGGTGGGACAAGACAAGCGACTAAAGCAGGCAGTCCACAGGAGTGGCTAGACGAGAAAAAAGTTTCTGAATGTGACAAAGGTGGAATCAGGGGAAACATGGCACATATATGCTGTAATAAAAGTGTGGAATCTGTAGGGAACCTCAATAATATACAATGTAACTTGGCATATGTTTGTTAAAGTGTTGCTTTCTTTTCTTGTAGAGCTTCCCAATGATGACCTCCAAAGACAAACAAAACTGACATCTCAGCTGGGAGGGGAAACTGTCAGCACAAACAGGAAATACGATTTTGTGTGTGTATGAATGAGTGTGTGTGTGTGTATGTGTGTGCATGTGTGTGTGATTGTACAGTATGTACGATACTGAGCGTGTAAGAATAAGCATGTGCCTTGGTTGCTGAAGAACCTGAAAAGTTGTCTACTGACGACATGAGACTATAAACTGAAAACTGTCCGCCTCGAGAAGCTGCCGGCCGAAGGACAGCGTTTCCCTCCCCCCCAACTGCCCGTCCTCGCCGTCATTCAACATGCTGCAGCAGATTTTAAAGGACATGTACATCGACCCCGATGTGCTGGACGCCCTCAACGAGGACCAGAAGAAGACTCTGTTCCTGAAAATGCGCCAAGAGCAAGTGCGGCGCTGGAAAGAGCGGGAGGAAAAGCTGGACGGCGACGGAGGGGACGCTGAGTGCAAGAGAGCGAAGCCAAAAAAAGGTAACCGCCGTCCCATCATCACCATTACTTCACCTTTTGTTAACATACCGGCATCCTGTTCAGCTAGTGCAACAAGTTGCAGATACAGGTTTAACAAGCGGACTGACCATCGCACGTTCAAACACAGCCTTTGACAGATCTGCTCTTTGTTAAGTTAAGGACTAAAAGCTGAATATTTTTGGGACTTAGAAAGCTTGATAAGAGCACAGCAGAAGCATGTGTGAGTAAGTTGAGACAAACAGTCCTTTTAAGTTGTGTTCCTCCCATCATCTGAACAGCTGTTGGATAAGACCAACACAATGTTTAACTGAAGTCCACTTCAAAAGTTTCCTAAAATACATTCTTGAGCTCACAGAAATCCAGCTGCTTCCTATAAATGTGTCTTTAATGTTGTAAAATCTGAGACTTTGACTTGAATGGTGCTGACATTCAGCATGATTTACAGTCAGGGGTCCATTTATACTTCACCAAGTGGACTTCTATTTATATCTGCAGTCCTTAACAATTACAGCTGATTGATGACATTGCAGAGTGAACGTAAACATCACACTAACAGCTCATGTCAACATTTACACAAGCAAAGTAAAGAGCACGTCATTCTGAAATAATGGCGATGTATTTATGGAGTTCAAGAAGTGCCATTAAGATGAAGGTGTTTAATGGTGGCGGTGTGTGTGTGTGCGCACATGTTCACGTGCAAAGATTTGGCCTTAAGGGTCTTGTTTAGATAATTTTGTTCCAGCTATGTGTGCATCAGAGAGAGAGAAAATACTAGGCCAGAGATGTCACTTATGTCTGGAACGCAGGTTTAGATGTGTAGATGGAAACATTGGCATTTAAGATAGTGATGAACAATGAGTTGGGGGGGGGGGGGGGTAGTGGTATTAAGCCGGGATCACTGGCAGTGTGGATGGTAATGTGTTGATCAGTCGACTTCTGCACGACAGTTTTGATGATCAGTAAACATGCATTAATCAAACAAAAGAAAACAAGGAGAATCTCAGGCAGGAGGATGCACGTCTGAAACTGGTTTGACGCCTACTACAGAATCTCACCTGTCTGCATTTTCTCTCTGGTGGCAGTACGTTCTGCTCTGAGAAGTGACGGTTTAATGACTCTGACATAACACACAAGGTACAGTATTTTTATATGATCCAACATGGAATCCTATGATGAGGCAAATACCAGAGCCAGTTATGAAATAACCCTGCTGCAGTATCAGATAAAGCCAACTCATCGTGTTCACATGGTAGCCATTTTCCTCTGAATTTATGCTTTACATGGAAACTTTAAATACTGTTATAATAATATTGTTCCAGTTTTACGTTCAATTTGTATAGGGACTTTGACAAGTTATTATCATGTCACCTCATCCTGTATTATCAGTACCTTAAAGGCAATGGATTGTGATAATATCTTAAAGGCCCCATTATGCTTTTTCTGGTTTTATATGCTCTTTAGTGTGTTTTCCAAGTGTCCTGTGCATGTTTAGGCACATCTATGTGCAAAAATTCAAAGTCCGCGGAAACGCGGCTTCTCCTACGTCCTCCTGTTAGCTGTAGCATTAGCTGCATGTAACGCTCGGTTCTAGCCCCCCTCGATAAAAATTTGTCAGTGCGGCGTCATTGTCAGTGTGAGATCACTGATCTAAGCCCGTTGGCTCGTTGTGGCAAGCCCTGCAGCTCATGTTGAAATTTCCGAGACGCGTGCTGAGCAACTGACCAATAACGACAGAGCGGATCGGCAGACTTGGCCCACGTGGGGTCTAACGGTGTGGGCTCAACAGAGTGCAGCTGACGGACTCAGAGCGTAGAGGGAGCAAGGAGGAGCAGTACATGAAAACAGACACTTTTTTCGAACTTTAGCTATTGTGAAGGTACAAAAGTAGGTACATAGATTAAATATACGACCCCCAAAAAGGGCATAATATGGGCTCTTTAAAGGAGCAATATGTAACGCTGACACCTAGTGATTAAAATGGGTACTGCAGTCCAAATTCAAAACATTGTAGAGAGCTGTCTCCCCACAGCCCCCCCCCCCATCCTCAAAGTAGATGTGCATGCAGGTTGCCATGTTGCGGACATAGAAGCTTCAGTGTTTAGCCAGCTCTGCAGCAGTCTTGAAACCTTTCTGCATTCTGTCCTCACTCCATTTTTTCAAAAGCATCTCCAGTATTTATCCTAGTTTGACCACGTGTCTGCTCGTGGCGCTTATTAGAAAAAGGCAGAGGCTTTTTTAGAACAGGTAGATTCAGTTATATCCAAACCAGTTTGCTTTCCCGCTTTTCAGTCATCGATCGAGAAGCAAGGATATGAAACTGTTTCCAAACTGACAGGAACACAGCAGTATTAAAAGCATAAAAAATAAATATGGAATGCACCAATACATACTTGGACGTTCACCTTGCCTCTGGCTTTCAGTTAAGACTGCCTCTCCACACTTCAAACTTTTTTGTCATCAGGACAGTCAAACTTTTAAGTTGGACTGAGTGAGAATGGGTGTCACTGACTTTGTGTTCGTAAATCAGGATGAAGAGGCGTTTAAAGTAATTTTTTTCTAAATAACATCTCTTTATGTGAAGGAAGATTAAAATAAAGGATTTGTAAATTAGTATGATTGACTTTGTAATGAAGGCTTTTTTGACTTTAACAATGTTCACTAGTGTTAAATCAATTGTGGTCCGTGGCCCAGACGGGCAAATGAAAACAAACAACATAAATAACATATGTCACAACTATTCATTTAAGAAAAACATCAGTATTGGAATCCACTATAGATTTTCTCTTAATCGGTGCATCCTTATTAAAATAAATAAAGAATATGAGCTTTCCATCCTGAGTGTAATGCCAGAAAACAAATGGCCACCCGTGTGAATATGGCCAATCAACAGCACAGTGCAGTTGGTGCACTAACTTTGATTGACATCGTAATGTGATCCGTCTTGCCTTGGCTTCCAACAAAGCACTTGCACTATACACTGTGCTGCAGAGTGCGAGAACAGAGCTCTTTCTATCTCTTAATGACCGATGCAGCTGTCCTAAGGAGGCTGGATGGAGACTGCAGGCTGGGGTCACATGCTCGCTTCTTTTCTCCACACAGGCTCCCAGTCTGCAGTGAAGAGGAAATGGTGGATAGTTCGTGTTTCTGTGTAAAAAAAAAAGAAAAGAAAATAGGAAGTGAGTCAAGACCCTGATCCTTGCAAACAATTAGCAGGCGGTGAAACAGGAAGTGTGCAGGAAATGTATGTGTTTGGAACACAAAGAGAGAGAGAGAGAGAGAGTTTGATTTTTATCTTGGTGGCCTTGTGCGCTAACATGCTAAGTTTGGTTAGAATGAGAGTTTCAGCCTTTTTCTGATCATGAGACTTCTGCTGTGTGCGGGGCTATGACTACATGCGTTATGTGTTTACGTTGTAAGAAAACTGGTGACATTCACATGAGGTCGAGGGCAAAGAGAGAAAACCCATCCAAGGAGTGTCTAGAGCTCAACTATTTCTTACAAAAATAACCTTGGCCTTATCTTTAATGTAAAGAACTATATCTTCTCTCATTTTAGAAACATTATTCTGCTTGTTTATACTTTGGAAGCGATGTTGGAAGTTTTCGTAGCGCCACCTTTTACAGTAGGACCTTGGACATAGGCCAACAAATGGATACGCTTAATGTTCCTACTGTTAGCTGACGGATTCATCTCACCTGCGCCTAACAAAGGTGTTGTGGTTTGCAGCTGTCAGTTTGGTCTGTACGCTTTGTTTGCCCCGGTATGTTCTGAGTGCTGTGTTTAACGTAATCATCCTGGTATGCCCGGGCTACAATGTGATCCGCAGGGCAAGCTGGCAAAACCAGTTTCACAATGAAAGTATGTTATCCTGTCTTGAACCCCAGAACCTCTGAGTAGATTGTCAGCTGGTTTACTTCTATTCAGTGACTTCTGTATGCTCCCAAACATAGTCACATGGCAGCAGCCGTGTGTGACCTGTTGTGCTTGTTTGTACGTGATGACTCAATGTCCTCACAGAGATATACAAATGAGGAAAACAGGAGTGTAAAAACAAAGCTATATGAGTGTACGCTAGATCTCATTTATTTACATTTTAGGGCTTTGAATTTTGATTGTGTTTAAACGGGGAATAAAATGAATTTTCATGTCAGATTTAATTCCGATTAGAGAATGAAAACAGAAAAGGGTTTCAGTAAAACCTCACATGTATGTTTATACAAAAACGAGAACAGGCCCTTTCCCCCGTCAGCTCTGTTGATATCATTCTCATGAAGGTGCTGTGTCAAACATTTGTGTTCAGCTGTTTAGGTCCCAGCAGCTGTTAGCCCTGCTGTTAATAGACTTAAACAGCGGAAACACTGGTGAGAAGCTGACACTTTCATTTCCGAATGACTGAATCTACAACTGATTATTTGATGGATTGTCTTCAAAGAGAAGCTAAAGATCAAATCTTTTATTATTCATAGAGTCCGTTGAGACAGAATCTCTTTCAAGGAAAACTGGAAAAGGATAGCATATGTCAAATAATATAAAAAACAATCCAAATTGATTCATAAAGCACATTTAAAAACAACAATATGAGTACATTAATATAGTATTCTATTAATATGTATTTACTGTGGGTTTAAGAAAATCAGAGGGAGTAGGTTTAGTGTAGTATAGGAGACATTTGTCAAATTAATGTAAAGGAGATGCTACATTACAAATCTTTCATGTTTAATTGGGACTTCAGTGTATATCCTGTAATGAATAATTTAGGGCGCACTCACACTAGGCAAACTGTACCGAGCCTAAACACGCTTCACCCCTAAAGTCCAGTTCATTTGACCAGTGTAAAGTCTTCCGATCCGTGCTCAAGCAGGGTTCACTTCTTTGGCCCTGGCACGCTTGGAAGAAGTGTGCTTTGGCACGGCACAGTTCATGCACGATCACAAGCATGGGTAAAGCCTTCATTATCGAGAAGTCCCAGAGTGTTCTGGCCGTATCTGACTAACATGACTCAAAATAAGCAGATGTCATGTTCTCTGTGCTGTTCTCAGATGTGTGGACGTGGACTCGACCGCGCGTCCCTTTCATTAATTGTTTTTTTTTTTCTTTTTCTCGAGTCCGCCTGTCTTGTATACTAAGCATGCTTCATAATAACATAAAGCAATGCAGTGCATGTGTTGTATTACGACGTTATACAAGAGGTAACCGCGCTCACTTAGGCCCGGTTAGTCCTGGAGCAGTGTGAGTGCAGGCCAGCGGGGGAATGGAGAAGGGGGGACATCGGTGCTTAAGCCTTAGTCTAGTGTCACTTTTAAATTCTTCGCTTCTTCTCTGAGTGAAGGTTCTCGTCATTTAAGTGACATAAAAGCATTTTTACACATTTGACCAGGTGTCTCAATGCCACTGAAGTCATTTTATATGTGTTTGTGTGTGTTTGTGTGTACATGTGTTTCCTCCAGCCAACAGTAAGAATGTGAGCTGGCTGCTGGGCCGGGATGGAGATGTGGCGGTCATTGTCATCGGGGAGGTGGATGAGCTGAGCTCCAAATTCATCTGTTCGGGATTTGGAGAGAAGAAGACGCCGAGTCTTCAGAACAATACAAAGTAATACACCTCTGTTACATGAAACAATACAGACTGTGAATGATGGGTGATATTAGTGTATTTTTTAACTGACTGCTATTAAGAGTTGAACTTGGCTCCGTTGCAAACTTTCTGTTTTATTAATATGGACGATATGAGTATTGTATATACAAAGATTTGACCTGCTGTGGTTCTCCTTCTTTTTTTTTTTGCAGCTGTCGTACTATCTTGAAGAGTAGAAAAATCCCAGAACCCGTCAGAATTGAGAGAGAAAACCTTCCTCCTACATGTAAAACACAACCTGGGAGCGCTCTGAATCTGAAGGTGTGTAGCTCTTTGTCTTCGGGCCTGAAAATCAACCTTGTTGTCTGTCACTGTCAGTATTGTATGAATCTATGTACATCTTAAAAGCTTTTATTGACATATTTATGTAAAAAAAAAAAAAAAAATTAGATTGGGAATCTCTGCTCTATCAGACAAACTCAAACCTTCCTTTAACTCATCCTCTAAAATCAACACTGGTATTTGTCCATTTTCACTTCTCTCACCTGCAGTACCATCTTTTTTTTTAAATGCAATTATGCTCTGAAAATCAACCCTCGCCATCTGAGATGCAGCCCTCCTAACCTGCGCCTACATTTTGTGTGAAAATAATCATTCACTGGATCATTTCCAGATTCTCTCATATTTTAATGTGTGTGTGTGTGTGTGTGTAGGTGTGTGCTGGTTTTTTAGATTTTGTTTTTGGGGGGGGGGGGGCAGGTGGAGGCGAGTGCTTTCTCCTTTTTTCACGCTATCTTTAAGAGCGATTTTCCTGCGTTGTCATGGAAACCTTGCACACAGTGAGCCAGCAGCGAGCCGGGCTGGATGGTCTCATCTGGCCTGACCAAGATGATTCTCTGAGCTCAATCTGCACGCTGCTCACTCAGTGGAAATCAGAGCATCACTGATTTTCATGCAGCCACGTCATCACACCTACTTTGCTTAAAGAACTCCTCATATGATACCATGATCGTCTCTTCATTAAATGTGAAACTCTGCCAGCTCTTTACTGACTCAGACGGTTAAACAGGATGACGTGTCGCCTCTTTATATCGTCTAACATGGCGCTGTCTTCTCTCTGAACAGGCGACAAAAGAAGAGACGAGCACTTTACACCCTCTGCCGGTGAGTCTGAGCCACTGCCTGCTGTAATAATTGAGCTCTGTGCTCTAGGGTTGCATCATGGCCTGTAACATCGGTGTAATGTCTGTGTTAAACCCACAGGTGTCAGTGAGCGAGCATTCATCACCTCCAGCAGCAGCAGAAAAGGTATTTGTCCAATAAAGTTATTGTAGGACTCTGTTTGCTGTCGCTGCTATTTTAGTTGTCAAGCCATTCAATTGTAATTATTATCTAGTGTTGTCTGCACTAAACAACACGTTTGAAAACCGTGTGTGTCCCTGAAAGGTTTAAAAAAAATCAGTAGGAACAATCTTTTTTTAGATGTGGCTTTATACTGAAACTTGTCGGTTCATGGCGTTCACTCCCTCAGTGAGTAACAGGAAATAGTGGTTAGGCCAGCTGTCCCCTCACTCCCAGCTTCTCTGCAGATCATCTTTCCCCCAGCATTCTCCCTCTCTCTCTGGGCTCCCTCTCGTCTGAGCCGCCGCACCCCTCACAGCTCTCTCCGGGGAACAGCTGAACTCGACTGTCCCCTCCCGCTGGCTCCATCATCGCTCCAGCCTCGAGTTGAGTTGCTGGAGTGTGCTCTCTTTCCTCCTTTTCTGTTGTTTACGCTCTCACAAATGTGTGTGTGTGTGTGTGTGTGTGTGTGTGTGTGTGTGTGTGTGTGTGTGCGCGCACGTGTGTGTGTGCAGGTGACACACAAAACACACCGCAAGAGCAGCTGAATCACAGAGGCAAGGCAGGATTTCTGGACTGCCCCAGAACAGATGGTTGATGAACTTGATCAGGGAATTAAAACGCCAGAGATAGAGAATGCGTCAGTCGCAGATGGATGGGATTGTGGGATATTCTCCTGAGGTTTGGGCGCGTGAGCTCGCCTCTGTTCTCGGTTTTCTCACTCCTCTTTGCCACGGAAGAAAATGTCTCTCCCTTACTTCTTACATCTATTCCAGACTCGCGATGTAACGGGCCCCAACACATCTGCAACCAGACAACAAGCGGATTTTATTGGGAAATAGTCAATTGTGTTTTCTGATCTCTCTTTATGTGTCATGCTTACTGTCAGATACATGATAACTCATTTTATGTTGCATCGATGCCGAGGAAGTTCAAAGTGCTTCTCACAAGACATCGAAAGCATCTGGACAAAGGAGAGAAAACAGAAACACGATAAAAGAAGACATTTGAAAATCAGTAAAACGAACAATAAAAAATCAAAGAGCAGTGAAATAAAAACAGGGGGAAAAAAAGTAACGCTGTGGTGTTCTTGGGGAGGGGGGGGGGGGGGGCACCGAGTAGAGTAGTGGTTAGTTTGCACGCCCCATGTGTGGAGGTCTGTAGTCCTCCAGGCGGGTGGCCCAGGTTAAAATCCGACCTGTGGCTCTTCCCGTTATCCACTGTCCTATCTCTAAATAAAGGCATAAAAATCCCCAAAATAAACCTTTAAAAAAAAAACCTGACGACTCTTCAACCTTGATGTAGGAGAACTCAGAGTTTCAGCGGACCCGCAGTTTTTTGTAGTTTGTTCCAGATATACGGAGCTGTAGTGAAGGGCGCCGCGTTACTGTTCTTGATATGGAATGACGACATGAAACTCGTATGTATCAGGCAACTGATACAATGCTGGTGTCTGTAATAGATCAGCTCTACTCGGGAGTTTTAAAGAAAAAGCAGACCAAACCTTGTCAGTGATTGCATGATTAGTTTTCTTGTTTGTGGATGGTTGATTCGTGCCTGGAAACAGAAAGAGGGTGTTTTCCTGCCGCAACATGTATCAGCGGGTGTTGCCAGCTCTGCTGCAGGTTTCCTCTTGCTGATTTGAAGAGGGACGGAGTCTGCCTGAGAGGGGAGAGAGTGAGATTGTTGATTAAGAAGGCGTGAGATCAGGAAGGAAGATTAGCGAGGCAGCTTGATTTCTAAGTCACCTTATAATTTTCCCTTCACCACTCCTTAAACTGCTAATCATTGGTCATAGCTCTGTGTGTTTCATTACTGCAGCATTGAAGTCGCTGGAGAACTGTAATTTGCTGAATCATTTATGCAGTGATTTAATCAAACATGACAGTTATGCCACTGTATGTGAATTAGCTGTCAACACTCATCGCACTCTCCTGTCCCCTTTTTTGTCGCTCTTTCCTTCAGTTGAAGTCAGCCAGTGCGGCCGTGGAGAAGTCAGTCCCTCAGCCCGCCACCGCCGCCGCCACCATCTGCTCCCGGCCTCCCATGAGAACCAGCCCTGTCAATGTGAGGCCAGCTTCTGCAAATGCGGCGCCGGGTTCTGTCAACACAGGACCCGGCCTCGTAAGTCTGAGGCTGGCCTCGGCTGCGTCGTCTCCTTCGCCAAGCGGCACCGTCAAAATAGACTCTGGAGCGACAACACCCGCAAAACTCCTCCAGCGCTCACAGGAGCAAAAGAAGACGCAGGAGTCACAGGCTGGGAAGGGTGAGTGAGCATAGCATCAAGAGTCTGATGCCATATAAAATACTCTGAATCCATTTTATCCGATAAAACAAATCAGTCTTTTTTTTTTTTTTTTTTTAATTGTTTGGTAAATTAACACAGGACAGAAAATATACAGCAAAATAAAGACAATATTATAATGTATATGTTACACACATCTAAGAATAACATTTAGAAACAACCATGATGCGGCTGAAACATTTGTCAACAACATAAAACATAATTAAATAGAAGTTAAATGCTCCTCGCACATGTGCAAAAGTTTAAGATTTTTTTTAAACATAATTTTATGTTTGTTTTTTTAAATCATAGTGTCCAATGACGAGTTCTAGATGACGAGTTCTAGAAAAACGATGAGGTTTAGTATAAACAACTGATGGTATACTTATCTAAAAAAGGTCCAAACTGTGAAAAGTTTCTTACCGAAAGGAAAGGATCTAACTGAAGGGCATTTTGAGAGACGGATTCTGTTA
This sequence comes from Labrus mixtus, assembly GCF_963584025.1. Taxonomy (NCBI): domain Eukaryota; kingdom Metazoa; phylum Chordata; class Actinopteri; order Labriformes; family Labridae; genus Labrus; species Labrus mixtus. The sequence goes on along the minus strand of NC_083625.1, from coordinate 8,120,834 downwards.
GGTGGTTATATCAGTGATACACTGGACACATGATGTTGGTTCAAAATAATCCAGTCCAAATTTCTGCACCTGAATGTCACGCTATCACAAACAGCCACTAAGAGTTCAAGAGAGCCATAATGGCTGTGGAGAGGTGTGCAGAGCAGAGTTCATACCCGATAGGTTTCATTAGCACTGTAGCAAGAAAGAAGGATTTATTTCTCCGAAACCCCTAATGTGCTACAGCCAAACAGTGCCCTCAGCCCGCTGGAATCTTTATGGAGTGGCAGAGCAGGAAGAGGCCAGTCTGGAGGGGGACAAAGCTAATGTGACTGGACTTGGTACCGCTTTGTCCCTACACACCTACTTGCTCGGTAGCTTCTCCGTGGTATCTTATAGGTGCACGCCAGCTGTGCAATTGTCAACAAACACTCGTATGAAGAGCTTGATCATTTGACCAGAACAAAATTATTGCTAGAAAAGAGATTCAGGATTAAATACATGTCCCCTCCCCCTTAACTTAGGCTTTTATGAGTTTATTCAATAGTGTAGTTTGTTGAAATTCTTACCTCCATTCAGATCTTCTATTTTCTAAATATTATCTTAACCCAGTGTGCAGATGCATTAACTTAATGTGAAATTGGTCGGCCGCCAGGTAATGAAATGAAATGTATTGAAGTAAAAGAACATCATATATGTAGATATAGCTGTATGCATTCATCTCAAATGTATACTTCTGTAAGAATAAGGTTTAATGCTTTCATTGATTCCACTTTAATCAAGTCGACATGTGAGGAGAGGCACATGAGACACTTTGTATTTCACATGTCTCATCTCATTATGATGCCTGTTTCATTTGGCAGCCTTTGTCATTATTGGATACATAAAAGCATCAGTAAGGAGGGTAGTGACAAAACCATTAAATTAGCTGCATTACAGTTGAACTGCTTTTCATATTTTTATTCAGTTTCAACCAATCACTGCTAGGCTTCACCTGTCTGGTTGACTTGTTGCTTTCTCTCTATCGATAGTAGGGGTATTTTCAGGCTTTTCTTTCAGATATCTTCGGCCTTGACATCCATTTTACTGTCACTTTTTACAGTGTGCTGTGCAGATAACATCCTGTTTGAATTGTATTGAATTATAAGTGAACTGTGTAGACTTCCTGTCTGAACACAGCACCCAATTTCATGAATTGACCGAACAGTCATTCACTATACAGTGACCCAGTTATACAGAACAATTGGTGGTGTAAGGGGAAAGTTAGCACCATCTAGTGGAAAACAGTGATACAGTAGAAAAAGAAAAAAAAATCTAGTTCTAAAGAAAAGCTCGTCTCCATAGGGTCCCTCTGCTGGAAAAATGTTCATCCTACAGAACACATGTACGGTGAAAACGCACAGCAACAGTCAGGGGGAAGTTAACAAGCTCTGCAAAAACTTTCTTTTTATCGTAAAGGAATTTACAGAGCAAACTTTAATACAATGCATTTTTTTGTTAGAAGGCTGAAAGGTTTCACTCAGATGGAGAGTCAAACTGTTTCTCTTTGTCGCTCCTAAAAAATAAAAGCAGTAGTGATTAAGAGGGTTGCAGGGTCAATGCCATCCTTAACTTCTGTAGCATGAAATAAATGCAGAATTTCTATTTATTGTCAGCTTAACAATAACATCCATCAATGTGGATAATTTCTTTCAGAAAAACATAAACTACAGTCTCACGATTTCCGACAGCAAGTTCCTTTCAAGGTTGATTTCTCGTCTTCTCTTCCCTACATGTTTTTTGACGGCAGTTGAATGGAAAAAGAAAAAGCGTCTCTTTTTTTTCCTTTTTCACTTCGAATTGATTTTTTTCTGAAAGTTCCTGGCGGTTTATTGTAGGTTTTTGAGGAAGGGCAAATCACTTCAAAAAAACCAGACACAAGAAAATGAACAAGCTGCAAAATGTTGGACATACTTGTGAAATGATGGTTGAAGATATTGAATAAGTCACTGGACATTGGATATCATGACCGAAGAGCTCTCTCAGAGAGTTTACAATTACTTCACATACAAGTGTGTTTGCATCAACATTAGAAACTAAATATGACATTGGCAGGTACAGCCATGGCAGTGGTTAACCGACAAATGATGGGGTAAAGGAGCAGCTGTTTAGGTGGGAGTTGAGGGGGGCTGAACACAGTGCTAAAAACATTTGTCTAGATTCTAAACCAAAAAAAATACAGACTAATTATCTGTCAACAAAGGCAGGAAGCATGCCCCTCAGGGAGAAGGGGGACCACTATAGAGTAAGGCTCATGCCTCAGCTGTTGACCAGGATCCCCGTGTCCTGCGAGCACAGACCGCCATCATGACACTTGTAGAAGAAGAACTTCATAATCTGCTTAAGTGACGTTTGTTAACAAGTTCCCTGCTGGAGCCGGACTAAATATTTGACCTAAAGATGATCACGACTTGAGAATTAAAAAAGCTGAGTATGATATTGGATGCCATGACTTAAAAACGAGTGGTAGTGGAGAGCACAGGGTAAAATGTGTGACTAGATTGAAAACATGAAGTTGTTTATATTGTCAGGATGCAGTTCTTAAGGGATTAGAGTTTTTTCATAGTTAGGAAAAAGACAAGACTTTAAATTACAAATCGATAATCAACTTTATTTTTGTCTGAAGTACAGGTTTCAGGATGTCTTTAAGCTCCTGTGAGGAGTTATTAGCTGTTAATGAAACAAAAGGAAATACTGATGTTTTCTATACCAAGACCATCAAGATCCATTATTTTTATAAAGTCACTTTACATGTTTATCACCTCAGCTGCAGGGTCCGTTTCATACCGGGGGAATAACAGCGTTTTTTTGAAAAGTTTACATAACAAAGATTCATTGTTTGTTGCATATCAGACATTAGAAATATAAGAGGGTGAGTTTGTTTTGTCACAACACTTGAACATGTTTAGGACGAGGGCAGTAAAGAGATAAATGGTCCCGCTTTGTCCAGGTCACAAAACTCACACGACCCAAAACTTACTGAAGGACTGAGTTACTGAGCTTAATTTAAGGATCTATTGTGCTTAGGCTACCTTTTCATTAAATACATCTACATGTTTTGATTAAAGTCAGATAACACTATCATTTAAAAACAAAAGAAAATGAACAATGCCACAAGAAGTCAAGTTCCCTTTATTATGTCGGTGTCCATCACCTAAAGCATATTCGATGTTTTCAGTTGCTAATGGACTAGATTATCTACAAAGGTTAATGAGCAGTGTGCCCTTTGAGCAGGAAATGTGACTGTTTGTGAACAAAGTGTTACAATTAGTTCAAACAAACACTTAAAGTGAGTAGATATTTGAAATCTGTCAGAACTGAACGTGATCTCTTAAACTTGTAACTTGAGGCTTTCTTAGAGTATGCTGTCATCTGCATAGAAACACAAGTAAGATGATATTTGAGGATATCAGACGGAGAAGCAGGGTGAATGTAGAGCTGACCCGAGAGCTGCAGAAATATGCGTCGTGTTCGTTGTGCACTATATCACATGATTTGAACACATGTGAGCGTGAAAGTGTATCAGTCTCCGGCAGCTGGCGGGGTGTGTTCATGTGTGTGTGTGTGTGTGTGTGTGTGTGTGTGTGTATTCGTGTTTATAAATCCTTCCCTGTCTGTCGGTCGGCTTTTCCTCTCCTCTCTCTTCACCTTCAGAGGGAAGGACACACATTCCTGCGCTGCTTCCCGACTCTAGCCCTGGGCGACGCTCAGCCAGAGCTGATAAGTGACAGGGGCCCCAGCCCCCACACAGGAGGCCCCCCACCACCACCACCACCACCAACACCAACACACACACACACCAACTCCTCTCCTCCCTGCCCTTCAGTCCACAGACATGCTGCTTGGGAATTCTGCCCTCTGCCCCACTTTGCCCCCCCCCCCCCCCACGCCTCCCCTTCTTCCTTCGCTCTTTCTGTCAGGGACGTGGAGGTCTTTAAAAAGATAGATTGGTCTTTAATTTTTGTGCTAGCCTGGTCAGTGACACGGCTTCACGCCCCTTCCTCTTTGTCCTCCCTTTACGTTTTTACGAGCCGGCCTGAGATGTGAGGAGTGGCGCACGAAAGCTCAAATGGGAGATTAATCAATCTTGATGAGTGATTTAATGGCGAGATTCTCTTTCATTTTAATAGGTGTTTTCACAGGTAGCTTTTAATGACTGTTTCTGCTGACGAGGCTGAGAGTGCAGCTGCTGTGGAGAGTTTCAGGCAGAAAGGCGTGGGGTCTGAGCATTTTTCTTGGGTGTGTTAGGACAGGTTAGTCAGGTTAGCACAGGAAGGTATCAAGGTTTTGCATAAAGAAATACGCAGACTTTATTCACATATATGTAGGTATATTTGTACTATACCAGTATTTTTCTTCACAAAAGTCTTTACCTTTTTTAAAACAATTCTCCTTCTCCTGCTCTTCCTATCGTTGTGTCTTTCTATTAAGCATTCCACTCAGACCTGCAGCAAGGCTCTGAGCTCGAAAAACTCTCTGACCGCGTATGTGTGCACGTGTGTGTGTGTGTGTGTGTGTTTGTGTGTGTGTGTGTGTGCTCGGTGCGTGCCTGAATGTGTGTCAGCCTCAATTGCTGGAGCCTATCCAAGGTTTCCGTGGTGACCACACAACACAACGAGACAATCAGAGGCAAGCCCACGCAGCGCGGCGAGAGGACATTAACACAGGAACCGCGGGTCAGGGGGCAGAGGAAGGCAGGGCAAGTCAGGGGGAGAGGAAGAGATGAAGAGGAGGGTGGAGGGAGGTGTTAGAGCCACGGGGAGAGGAGAGAGAGAGAGAGAGAGGAGAGAAAGGAGAGTAAACAACAATAAACAATAACACAACCTTAAAGGCTACTTTAGGTCTCTCCTTTTCATGCCTGCAAGACATCAAGAGGCTTTAAAGGTTCCTCAGCCCCAGGAGTGCCTGTGCGGTTTTGGCTGTACCCCCACCTCTGTGTGTGTGTGTGTGTGTGTGTGTGTGTGTGTGTGTGTGTGTGTGTGTGTGTGTGTGTGTGTGTGTGTGTGTGTGTGTGTGTGTGTGTGTGTGTGTGTGTGTGTGTGTGTGTGTGTGTGTGTGTGTGTGTGTGTGTGTGTGTGTGTGTGTGTGTGTGTGTGTGTGTGTGTGTGTGTGTGTGTGTGTGTGTGTGTGTGTGTGTGTGTGTGTGTGTGTGTGTGTGTGTGTGTGTGTGTGTGTGTGTGTGTGTGTGTGTGTGTGTGTGTGTGTGTGTGTGTGTGTGTTATTCCTTGGTGTTAGGGAGAGATAGGTGCATGCGTGACTGAATCCATGTGCAGGAGGGGTGTGCAAAGGTGCATGTGTCTGTGTTTTTCCGATGTGTTTGAGAGCATGCACGCAGCTGAGAGTAACATGAGAACGCGTGTGTGTCCTTTGGAAAACTAAACTGTTAGAATCTGTGTGTATGCTTGTGCATGTTTTTACTTTATATTGTGTGTGTGTGTGTCTCTGTGTGAGCTTGTGTGCGTCTGCAGCCCGTGCACGCGGGCGCTCTCACATATCTCTGTCCCCCGGGGATGACGCTAAAAATATGTGGCTCCTCAAGCCTTCTGGTGTCTGAGCAGCGTCTGTCTGCTCTCCATTGCCGTCCCTGTGGCCCTCCCTCCCTTCCCTCCCTCCCTTCCCTCCGTTACTCCTGTTCCCTCCATTCCTCCCTCAATTACACCCTCTTCCAATCCCAGCGCACATACACACAGCTTCTACACCCAGCTGTGTCCCTACTTCACTTCCACTGAGGATGACCTCTGCTCAAGCAGAGAGGGGATAAAGGGAGGCCAGTGAAAAAGAGGGAAAGAAGGTAGCCATTTTTTCACATGCAAGTCAAGAACAAATTTTTGCCTTTTGCATGCAAGGAGTAGAAAGTAATGTATTTTCAATTCTTTCCTATTCTAAATAGAGCTTGTAGCTTTTAGCTTTGTTGATATATTTGTCCTTGTTTTCAGTGCTACACACTGACCTTAAATTGCATTCAAGATCTTAAACTTAAAAGATCTTAAAACTTTTCAGTTACAACAGAAACTTTAAAGCACAGTCCTCAGTTTATTTGCGTTTAGTCTATTTTCCAGAGTGTAGCACTGAACACATGAAAATATATCAACAAAGCAACAAGCTCTATTTAAAATGGAACAGAATAGAAAATGCATAATTGTTAACTCTTTGCAAGCAAAATACAGACATTTGCCTTTGACTTGCATGTGAAAAAATATGCCATGTAAAACACTCCGAGAAACACATTTACACAAGGTGGCACATAAAAAAACAAAACATTATACATGATGAAAACACAACGCATCATAAAAACAGGCACAATAGGGCTACATGTGAGAGTGAACCAGGTTCGTCATGCTCCATACTGACAGGTGTTCATTAGTAATGCAACGTGCTGTGTTCAGTATGAGCTAGCTTCCTTTAAACTTGCCTCACTGATTTTGATATATTATAGAAACAGGGACAGTTTTCTGTTCATATATTTCTTCATAAAAGCGACTCTATCTTTGTCCTGACGTGGAGATTACCCTTAGTAGTATTTTAGCATGTAAGGCCTTAAATATTCTAAAACTTTCCTTTTTAATTAGATTTTTGTGTTCTTGCTTTGAATCTGTCAAAAAACTTTAATATAGGGTCAAAATTATAAGTCATTTCTTTTACTTGTTTGATTTTTTTTTTTAAACAAACGTATTAAAATATATTCATCCTCTGGTTGTTGCACTTATTATCACAGTTATTATTTTGCCTCTGCACTTGAGTAAACCTGGTCCTTTTTTTCCCCCCAGGTATCGGTTCCTCAGAGGCGGCTCGCCAGACGACTCAGGCGGACTCCGTGTCATCAGGGAGCACACAAACCAGTGCAGGGCAGCGCGGCCGTGTCGCTCAGCTGATGAAAACATTCAGTGTTGAAGGTTCCACGCCTCCCGCACAAACCCCAACCCGCGGCATCAAGCCCCCTCTCCCCACTAAGCCCAGTCACCTGCGTCTGACCACCACACCCACTGTCAGGTAATCTTTCACACCGACGCCCACTCAGCTTCATCCCAAACACAGCCACACTGGACGATGTTGTACGCCCACTATGGACCCTCTGCAGAGTGGGCTGATGGGATTGAGAGCTCCTAAAGGACACTCTCAATTCACAATGTTGCCATCACTCCCAAAGCACAGAAAATGGAGATTCTTGAATGTAATGCTGTTCTTTGACTTGTGGATGCTGCAGTACTGTAAACACTATTTGTGGGGAGGAAATGCCAAAATTGTAAATATATGTATTAGCAGGGTATTGATGACTATCATGTATTCACTTGATTTTTCTTCCACTTTAACATGTGGCGGAAAAAATCCCAAAACACATTCTGACACAGTCCAATTATCGACCCTGCACGCACAATATTGATGCCTTACCAATATGATTATTTTCATCGCTGGCTTTCGTGGCTCAGTATTTGAGGTTCAGGACAAAAGAATGGCGATGGGACGGCCCAACAGGGTGAAAGAAAGCAGCGTAGGGTCCTCCTTCATCTTGCTGTCTCCTCCCTGGGACCAGTGCGGGGTTGTTTATTTGTCACAATGCAGTGTATGCCTCCCTGTGCCACCTGGCAGGAGCCTCTCTGCGACCTGTTGTGGACCAATGACAGTGCCAAATGCCTCGTCTGTCTCTCCCCGTGGATCAAGTTAGACGGTCACTGCCAAACAATCCAGCTCTGTGTTGCTCTACTCCATATTTGAGTACAATACAAGTGATGTGTGGTTGTATTTTATGTTTTTTTTATACACTTTCTAAAGGGAGGAAGATGTTTGTAATGGGATATTTACTGTTGCTACAATGCTCACTTGTAATTTTTTTAAACTTTTATGTCAAGCTTGTATGGTGCAATCAGAGAAGCAATAAAATTGTGTCGCTCTTATAACCTGTGTGTGAAAGGTCTTCTCTTCTAGATGTGCAAACTTGTATTGTCAAGTATCACTGAGAATATATGTCATTTAAAAAAAAAAAAAAAAAAAGCCTCAGCAAATAGTCCTGCATGCTTCACCAGGGTAAGTGTACAAAATTTAAATTTCAGCAGAGCTACACATCATCATCCACCCCCACGCTTGTTATTACTGTGCTCCGACATTTCCTGCTTAATTTCCAGGAGTGCTCGCCAAGCTTGCAAATGAAACTGAAATGTTTGCCGATGCTAAAAGTGAGAGGCATATTCTCACATTTGGATCTGTGATTTCCATTGCAGATCGCAGTTACCTCGGCTAATGTTTGGCAGCTGTCTGTTTTGTTTTGAAAAAGAAAGACATCTCCAAGGTAACAAAACACCTCAGTGGTGTGAATCAAAGCAACACCCCAAAATAATTGAAGTTGATGCACGCCACGGTGATATATGATCATGTAAGAAACACCCGATTCATGAACACATCCTTAGATGAAGTAGCTTCTGCATGTCATTTATTTTGCTGAATAAGATCTATTTCGTGGACCCGGGGATTGTGTGCCTGGTTTCACAACACAACAATCACAACAAAAGACCTCTGAAGCACCGAAACTTTACAGAAGAAGACGTTTTTTTTAATCGATCTGTTTAAGCTACGTCATGCGATTGTGTGTGCGCGTATTAACGTCTGTCAACTGTATATTTGTTTGAAAGAAAAACGCTTCATCGGGACTCCTCCTTCTCAACAGGCTACATTGAAAAACAAAAACACACACTGCACCGCCATCATGGTTGTGTTTTTTTTTTTTTTTTTGGTCACAAGTATCATTTAGCAAGTATCATTAGCGGATATTGTTTTGGTCCAGCTGAAGAGACCAGATGTGCCTCCACAGATCTGATCTGAAAATTCCTTTTTCGGGTTTTGTTGTTTTCAAGGAGACTTTAAAAAAAAAACACCTCTACAAGGAAATCTGCTGTCTTGAACAATGTTACTGCTGTATGAAATATTTTTTTCTCAAAACACAATTCATTTTAAAATCCTCTAAAAATGAACGTAGAGCGATGACTGAGGGTGTATGAAAAGTAGTTTCACTGTGATTCTAGTTTTGTATATTGATGCACAGTATGCATTAGAGCAATGTGCTCAAGGACATTTTAGGAACCTGCTGTAGCACATTAAATAACCTGGGATGTTTAGATTTTTCTCTTTTCTCTTCTTTATTGACATGAAAGTGAAACTACAAGACTCAGTGTAGTGACTAATCTAATGTCCCAATGTTAGAACCATACTTTAAGTCACTTGCTGAGGTGTATGGAAAGGTCTGAAATGAAGAGACTTCCTGTGAAGTTCCCATTTATTGTAAAAGATGAAGCAGACAAACCGTGATGATGATGTGATGAAAGATTGCTGCCGAGATTATAATTGTTCGTTTTGTTGGTGGTTAGAACCCTTTGTTCCCCCCACCTATTCCACCCAACTTCCTGTTCACCCCTGGCCTTTAAATATTCAACCATACCACCTGACCAATTAACCCACACCATCCATTATCACCACCTAGTGTCCAAATTAAGTAAATAAACAAACATGTAACGTTTGTCTATTTGAACTCTTCTTGGGTCTTTTGTATAACTCCCGCTGCACCTGGTGGAGGTAAGCTTAAACCTTGAGTACATTTATTAAACATGTCTTAAATCATATAACATCAAGACTTTGGTTAAATGCTAGGTTTCAAAATGCTAAGAATTGACTCCATTTTTTTTTTTTTTTTGTCAAAGGTTGCTCTGTTGATGGAGCTGAAAGTGCTTCAGGCCAAAGTGATAAGACTCTGGCAGCAAGGCATGCACTGCAAATAGTGCACTGCTGTCCAAACAGAAACGTTCACATGCTTTATCAGAGTGCACTCACAGACAGTTACACACCAGGGCCACTTTTATAATCACCAGTAAATATAGGGAAAGACGTAGACGTGAACTTTTTAAGATCAAATGTTTCTGTAAAAAGACTTCCAACCAAAAAACATCATGAAACATTTCAAGTTTCACTCTACATGCACACACACACACACACACACACACACACACACACACACACTGTAGGTGCTTGTGCAACATGCTGCAAAATGCTGAAGCACGCAACTGTGTGACGCTGCCTCTGTCTCCAAATGAGTCCAACAATGGCTGTGGCTGTTCTCTGATGCGCAGAGACATCGTCGAGCAGTTTCCAGGAGATATCTGTGGCCAGTCCCCTTGGTATGCCGCCCCCCATCCCATCCGCCCCCTCTTCCCCCTCCACCCCCCCCCCGACACACACACACACACACACACACACACACACACTTCTCTTCATCCTCGGTGCCTGGCCGCTGCTGTTGTCAGGGCCCTCCGACGGGAGATAAAAAAAGAGGCTGTTGTTGTCTCCTCGCAGGAGAGATGGACGCCTGTTTCTCTCTCTCTCTCTTTTTTTCTTTAGCTGCCTCACTCCCTTCACACCCACGGAAGGGGAAGTAGAGGGGAAAACTGAGAGAGAGAGAGAGAGAGAGAGAGAGAGGGAAAGAGTGCAGAAGAAGGAAAGAAAGCTCTACAGCGTGCTGTGGCGTTCCACCACACCACCAATAACAACCCCCCCCCCCCCCCCCCCCTCCTCCTCCTCCTCCTCCTCCACCACCACCAGCACCCCCAGTAGAGACGAGAAAGAGTGAGCGAGAAAGAAAGAGCGAGAGAGAGAGAGAGAAAAGAGAAGGGGGGCCGAGGCCATGTGATACGGAGAGCATGCGGGCACAGCTTCACCCCCAGGCAGAATGAACGGGGGCCTGCTGTGTCTCTCCTGCATGATTAATCTGGCTGAGGGGCAGGAGGACTGCCACAGCCCAGCCTGCATTAACTCCCTACTCTCCAGGTCCGCATGAGTACACACACACAAACTATAACACACACACACATACCAGTAGTATAGGAACACCATGGTCAAACATAACTGGCCTTGAATTGGATTGGATATGGTTGTGGCATGTTCTTGGAATTTTTTTTTTTTTTTTTTAGGAAATTAAAGCTCCTGTGAGCAACTGCGTCAATCTTAGGGACAATTGATCTCTTTGCTAATCTTGTCCTGAACATGTTGAAGTGTTTTCCTGCAAAAAGTCATCACTTAATATATCAAACGTTTGATGTGTGGCATCAGCCCCATCTGACACCTACCCCGCTGCAGGGGTCAAAGGCCTTTAAATGAACAGTGTAGAAACAAATAATCCTCTCATTTTTGGCCTTGATTGCTGTTGTACGTCAGTGTTCATTTTAATATGTTTCCTAACCATCTTAAAACCCCAAACAGGAGCTTTAAATTGCCATTTTCTTAAACTGGCTTTTCCCTTTGGACACATGCTAAATCAGAGTTTCCATGATTTTTGTACGTATTCTTATATTTATTAAAGCTTTTACTTCTGTTTATTTTTTATACTATTATTAGTCTTGCAAATTCTTATCAACTGTTTTTTTCCTTTTGAATCACTTCGGGTTGCATGTTTGCATGAAATGTTCTTGAGACATTAATCTGACTTAAGTTGGACTTCTATGGAGGTATCACATTCTGACCCTGTTCAAATTAAATGTATAGGCTCCTTGTCATTTGCCAGTCACTGACACATCACCAAGTCTCCTGCTCGGAGCATGATGATGCACGGCCGCTCAATAGCTTTGGTTTCTCGGTAGTTCTGGTTTCCTGTGACTCATCCTCTCATGTGACCTCATGTCTCCCAGGCAACATTGTGGATGTTTGCCGGTGCCGGTTTCGTCTTTTGTGTAATTCATACGAGGCAGATGGTCCAGGAAATGTGGTTTACTTTTCAAAAAATGACTCCCAAAAAACATGTGTTTGGCATGTGATGGTCAAATTTTCAAATCGGCATGACAGTTTGTGAGGATGCACAGCAGGCCTGTCACACTGTCTCAAAGTGTTACACTTTGACGCAATACAGGGGGAATTATATATACTGTAACTATCCACGCATCGTTCCTGCAGTGTTTGAACCTGTGTAAGGCAAAAAGTGTTGTTTTTGTGCAGACGTGGAGCCTGAGCATCAGAGGCAGGCAGAGGGTTAACATCCTGCAGTCCGCTCCACATTAACTGGAAAGGAATGAAGTGTCAAGCATGTTTTCACCACAGCGAGACGGTCAAAAACCCCCTCCTCCTCCTCCTCCTCCTCCTCCCACCGAGCAGTCACCCCTCAAACCCTTCTCTCCCCAACATCTCCCACTCCTCGCTTCCCACTCCCAACAACCTCCCACAGCCATGACCAAATTATTTTCCAGCCTCCTGAGATTTGCCGTGCCAGACAAAAATCTGCAGCGCCGTCCCGATTCGGTGAGCGAGCACACTCAGACTCCCTCCTCCAAATTAGGTCTTCTTTTTTTTTTTTTTTTTTTTTTTTACCAACTTGGCCTGTTTTTAAGGATCTTTGTGTGTTAAAAAGACGGATGTAAATTGCTACAAGGCAAAAAGTTTGTGTTAACTTTTTTAATTGTACAAGGATGTGTCCAAGTGGTTAGTTTTGCTGGATGAATATATCCAAACACAGGTATGGTACTAATGCAGGTGTTCTGGTTTGAAGGCGTTAAATTAAAACTAATGAATAAGCTACAAGAAGAGGGAGGAAGCACAAGACAGAGGAAGAGGACGGACACTTACTGATTGAGAGAATAAGTGAAAAGGGGGGGGAGTAAAACGAGCGTGAGGAGACACAGAGCGAGGGAGGCAGAGAGAGAAAATAAGCCCCACCAGTGAGCAGGCCACACAGCCCTGCCAAACTGCTCGGAAAAAAAGCCCCCTCTGTTTTATTTATAGTGCGCTGTATCCATGGCAACCAAAGAGGTCAGGCAAGCTGGGCCTGCGCTTCACCCCGCTCTGGGGATCAGGATTTCACAGAGGCTCTCAGATGTGAGGAAGGTGGGCTAAAGCGAGTGCGCTGCTCGCCAACGCAGCCCTCCTGCCTCTCGGTGAAGTCTGGGCCCGCAGAGGGAGGAGAGGGGGAGCAGCAGAGAGTCATGGGAATTCTGTGGGAACGCTGGTTTTTGTTGATGGGGCGGAAAGGAAAGGGGGACTTATGCAGCGGGGAAACGAACAGGCGTGTTAACAGTTGCACGCAGAAGCCGTTTGGATTAGGAGCCTGCAGTCATTAGAGTTGATTCTTCTTTGTTTTGTTCCTGTGTTTTGAACATATTTTAGAAAGGTCATGCAAGGTCACGGAAAACTTTCTCGAAGGCAAAACACTTTAAACTGATATACACATTAAATTTATAATTATTCTGATATGATATATAAATGAAAGTGAATCATACCGAAGATTATGATAAAAATAAATAGCCAGGATTCTCAGGAGAATGGGAAAATTTGGATATTTGCTCAAGTTATATTCTTTCCCTTGTTCCTACTTATATTTTACTTTGCCAAACAGTTTCTAATAAATGAGCCTAATTTACTCCCCCCCCCCCCCCCCTTTCTTCCTTTTATTTTTTTATTTTGTGGGTTTGTTTTTTCATCCCAAGAACGACTCCTTCCAAAACAGCCAAGCCAGCTGGAATGAAGTCTCAGGATGAGAGAAGCAGAGAGAGAGAGAGAGAGAGAGAGAGAGAGTGAGAGAGAGGTAGAGGGAGGGGAGTTTGAGACGAGATGAGGGGAAGAGCTGATTGCCCTCCAGGAAATGCATGGTGTGACTACAGCAGAGACCTCCAGATTCCTCCTGGGGCAGAGGACGTGCGTTGCTAGGAGATGGTTGTTGGGCTGGTGTTGCCATGCGTGGATGCTGTTGCCTGCCATGCTCCGATGTGCAGAAGGACAACGATTCAAAGCTTGTTCAGGAGCGCATGTGTGGAAGGACCCTTTAAGAGTTGTGGGAGACAAAAAAAAAAACTCTTGGGCACCGTCATTATCATCAAGGAGAAGTAATGACTCCTCCAGTCTCTAGGGGGCACACTCGGCACCTGAGTCACAGGATCAACAGATCAGAGCCAGCTTGTTTCAAACAAGAACCATGACTAATTCGAAACTTGCCAGTAAAAGATTAGCATGTGTCAATGCTTTGTGCAGGTTAGTTCTTTGTAAGTTGTAAGCGACCTCAGTGACAGTGGATACTAAAAATCTGTAGAGACGTTGTCGCCACATGGCAAGTTAAAACCCATACCATCAGATCACAGCTAATGTTGCTTGTAGCCACTTTGTGAATCCCACACAGGTAAATGTTAAAGGTAACATTTACATGAGACACATCAACATGTTTTTCTACACTAATATGTGTCCCTAGCCTGTCTAAAAAAAAAAAACAATTATGAGAAAAGTGCAGCCTCTCTGTCTTTTGCCTGCTCCACTTTTCAGAAAATGTGTGCTCAAACAGGCTGTTTGGAGATTTTCCATTTTCATGACATCACAAAGGGAAGAGACACTCTGAGTCTGCCTTTTCACAGTAAACAATTGGGCATGGAGCAAGAAAGCCAGAGCCACCCAAGCCCTTCCAGAGAGGGGGCGTGGTCAAACATTGCTCACTTGTATTTAAAGCTACAGACACAGAAACAGCCTGTTTTGAGCAGGGCTGTAAACAGAGGGGTTTCTAGGCACGATCAAATACAGGATCGGAGTACATTATTGGCAAGAAAACTTCACAGACATCTTTTGGGGAGCTCTGAGACTTATTGAAACTTGTTGAAAAGGAGGATAATATGTGACCTTTAACTTGGAAGTGACTACAAAAGTAGAGGCACATATATTGATTCCAGATAATATTATTATTTATCTTCTTTTTTTTCTTTTTACATCCACCATTCACTGAGTAGCTCTCTCTTGAGACTCCATTGTAATATTGACATTACTGTATCATCGATGCAGGCATTAGTGAAAAAATGTAAGCTGACAACTTAATCTTTGCTAAAAATTAATGTTACACATTTTGCTTCACGTTAGCTAGCCAAAAATATTATGTTTACAGTAGTGTAAACTTCAACATAGTTGCCAAATACTTTTTTGAATTCTTTTTTTGGAACCCGGTGAATTCATGAGCCTATTCTTCAATTTCTTCGAGGGAAAGTGCTGGTACACCAGTACGTTTTTTTTCATCCGAGATTTTTAGACACTGCCCAAACTTCCCAGCCTGGGTGTGACATCACATGAAAATGGCCGTCATGTGAATATGGGCTATAGCTGCTAACTCAAGTCTGTCAGTTCATCCTCCTCAGAGCCGAGTTTTATTTACAACATGAATCCCAGCAAAGATTAGCCCCTGTCACACCTGAACTCTTGACGATTACCAGATAATTTCAGGAAATCCAGTTACGGAGATTTTTACAGATATGCCTTTCACCAAATAACGTCACCGCTGGACATTATCTATGTTGGATGCGCTCACACAACTCAGGATATGTTTTGTTAAGTGGTGGAGGAGGTTCCAACTGGGTAGTGTGTGCAGAAGGAGGAGTCGGAGTCATCTGTAATCGTGATTGCTTCTAGGTTAATATCTCCACAGCACCTGTAACAACACTTCTGCAATACATCCAACGGCAGAAACTGATGAGAGCGGTAAAGAGTATAATGCTGAAATGCTGTGCTCATCGTTAATGACGTCATCAACTGGCCCAATCACTAAATGTTTGAGGCTGTTACCTTCTGTGTTCACATGTCAGCTCACCCAAACATCCCCCAAACATGAGTGCAGTAAATGAGTTTGGAAGATTTCCTCCGTACAATATCTTAAAGCTACTATTAGGAGGTTTTAGCTGGTAAATGGAATAGACTGAAATTCATGCTGATGCCTCTATATGAGCAACAAAAAGCAACCTAGACCACCATATTGTCATTTTAAATGTATTTTATTGCAGCCACAAGGTCTGTATCAGACAGCGCACTGCTGAAACAGCCTTTATTTTAATGTCAAAGGTTCTATCTTTAAGCTGTCATGTCATTTTATTAGCTTGTCAAAAAACAGCCACAGCTCTGAAAACTGTTCCAAAATGATAATAAAATAAATTCTGGTCAATGTATTAAATGCCCAGTATATATATTTATTTAATTTTATATACTTTATTAATCCCTGAGGGAAATTCTGATTTACACTCTGTTATTTAGAGACATGCTTCTCACACACATGCACAAACAGGACCTGTGGACATCAATAGTGGAGCGATGTCAGAGTGGAGCTGCAACGCAGGGAGCGCACCAGAGCGGTTGGGGGTTCGGTGCCTTGCTCAAGGGCACCCCGGCAGTACTCACCTCTCCAGCTGCCAGACCAACTTCCACACTGTATTCTGGTCCGCATCTTGACTTGAACCGGCGACCCTCCGGTTTCCAACCCAAGTGACTCTTTCAGAACACAGCGAACAGAGTAGTAGCCTCCACGTAAACATAAGCTGAAATCAAATCTAAAAAAAAAGCATGTTTTAGTTTGTGGTGTGCGACCTGGACCGTTTTTTTTTTTTTGGTCAGGGAAAGGAGGACTCAACATCCAGCCATGTTTAATGGGAGGTCAATGTGTAGACGGCTACGGCTTTGGTTAGAGAGTTGAACTTCAGAGAAGAGCTAGCCAGTTGATGTTAAGCACAAGTCACCAGCAGCTATGATGCAGTTCTCCAACAGACCAAACTAAAATAAATAACTTCATTAAAATGTTCATTAAGCTTCTGTATTGCGCCTGAATACTCCCAATAACCTACCACAGCCATGACCAAATTATTTTCCAGCCTCCTGAGATTTGCCTTATTTTCAAGCAACTCAACAGAGACACAAAACAAAGAAAAGCAGCCAGAGGTCAGAGGTCAGGGAACAACTATCGCACTCATCCAGATCACAAAAATGTTCCCACGCATAACTGCGCTCGGATGTGCACACAGAAAGGTGTGGACAAAAAGAGATAACACAGAGTGACGGATAAAAGGATTGAACATTTAATAAAATAACCATTCAGGAAAGCAGAGACCTTTACAGCGTGTTAAGTTGAGATTTATAACACCACTTGAGGGGGAAATCAAATTATATTTTGTGAATTTAAAGTGTTACTTTTAAACTTAAAATATATTAGAAAAAAACTTTGCACATCTGCTTCATAAGACAGGTGCATAGGAGAGAAATGTGTCCATCAAAAAGTTAGACTTTTTGCCTGATGAAGGTCTAGTACCGAAAATGTTGAATAAATGTTTGTTTGCAAGTTTGACAGTTTGACAGTTTGCGGGAGTTTATCTTTAAACTTCAACTATGTCAATTGTTAATTTTAGAATTGTGACCTTGACCTGTTCAATCCAAATCAAGAAAAATACTTTCCTATACTTCACATTTAAATACAATTGATACAGCTCATCACATTTCTGTGACATCAATAAAAATGAAGGCTGACTTTTTTCCTTTACCGTCTTCGAGTGTGAAACTTTTCAGTTTGATGTCTGAAATAAATTAAATTAGGTATGTGAAGGTATACAAACCCCTTTTTTGTAAATTTTCTTCTTGTCTTTTTGTGTTTAGGCCTTATAAGTGATGCCGTGCTCGATATAAACTGATATTAAATAACAGCGGGACACTATATTAACACGGTTGTGCTTCTTTAATGAAATTTGAAATCTTATTTTCTACAGCATGGCGGTGAAGAAATCTTGCTCGTCTGAATGTGACTCAGAAGCCTCAAACAGGACTCTTCCAGTATCTTAGTCACCTGTGCTGTGTATGTGTGCAGATAGATGTCAGTTGATACGTTTTGAAGTTGGTATGGTTGAGCTGTTCCAAAGTTATGAATGTTTCTATAGCAACACATTTTGGATGCTTAATGAAACACTCAACTTTGATATCACACATGCATTTTTCCAGTTTCAATCCACATGTTCAAAAGCTTTAGCAGCTGCTGCTTTTCGTTGCTGGGTATAGCCCAATGGCTCCTAGCAAAAACGTACAATCCAATAACAGAGCACTCAGACATTCCTTCAAAACCCATTCAGCTGCAAGAACCTTGAAACCTCAACGACAGAGGTTCAAGCTTCCACTGAAATTTTTCTGCTTGTTCTCGGATTGTTATTTAAAATAATACAGACCTAGAAATGAAAAGTGCGATCGAACAAGAAGACTGTTTTATATAATCTAATAATTAACAAATCTATTCATTCATTCATATCCCTCTATCGTTCCCTCTCACTGAAATATACAGTATACGCTCTTCAGCACGAGGGGGGGGGGGGGCGTTTTGGTTGAGGGGTTTGAGGGGCAACATGTCAATGCTGACATATACACAAGGTCTTCTGTGGACAACCTACTGTACACAATGTACGCTACCAAAGCAAACATTTTTTACCCAGACCTGCTCTGGGAAAAAAAATAAAATCCGTAAAAAGAAGGGGTTAGCCGATGTGTGAACACAGCAGGCAAATTGCTACAAGTGATAACGTTTAGATCTTGTACAGGTACGATCTTCGTGCACTGAATCTGCTTCATACTCTTTTCTGCTCTCCAATATTTTCCTGTTTCCTGTCCATTTATTGGCATAGTGAATACGTCCAATTACTTGTAGCACTGGTATAAAGGCAAAAGTGTCTTCATAGGGTCAGACTCTGTTGCTATCGTTCACCATTTTGGACAAGTTGTAAACATTACACTGTGACTTTAGCAGTGCTTGTTTGTTCTCCATCATGTCTTGCCCCTGAGGCTTTAATTGTATATTGATCATGCATCAAATTGGGACTGATATTGGCAATAAGTAAGAGGATGTTTGCATTGTTTCCCTTTCTTGTATTTGAAAGTTCATTCAGTAGTCATTGGGTGAAATGTTATGTTAACTTATTTATCATGTTTTAATTTGTATAGTACATTTATATAATAAGCTATCTCGTATGGCTGTAAACACAGGCTGTTCTGCTTCTTGGCAAATTGATATGGTGATTTCATGATATCCATAAAAATGTGTCTGTATGCCTGAAGCTCAGTATTTTCTTCTTTTTTTTTGGTAATGACATCTTGTTGCAACATGACTTTAGAGTGAAATGTCCCCGCTTTCTGTCTAACTTTTGGCCACAGTCCTCTGTGTTATTCCTTCGGTCCGACTCGCTCGTTGGTATTGTCCAACCATTCTGTTGATGTCTCTGTCTGTTTTGCTCATTTCTCTTCTTCCTTTCCCAGCACGGGGTGATCTGGGACTTGTGTTGGTCTGTGGAGGCAGACTGTGTAGCCAGAGCTGCTGCGAGGGGGGGGGGGGGGGGGGGGCTCAACTCGGTTCTGCTCTGGTTCTGGTGCTGGCTGACCAGAAGGCCCCTGCGGCTCAGGCCCGGCTCCAGGACGGGCAGTAGTGGAACGGACAAAGGACTTCATTCTCTACGGGGGAGGAGAAGGGGGGAAGGATGAACGGGGCGTTAGGAGATGAGGGAAGTGAGAGAGAGAGAGAGAGAGAGAGAGAGAGAGAGAGAGAGTAAGGGGGGCTGGCAGGCCAAGCGCAAGGGGTCTTATCCTCCCGGCTCAAACACATGCCACCAGCTGCTGCCCCCTTCCTGTGCTTTCATTAAAAAGCCTCCCCAAGTCCGCTGGGTAATCCACATGCTTTCCTGAAAAAGTGTGAGGTAAATACAGTGTGTCTGTCCATTTCTCTGCCTCTCCCAGCTCTTTTTCCCCTCCTCTGCTCCCTCTTTCTCTCCTTCTATGATGTGCTCTGCTGGGCAGCAGAGTGCCGTCCATTCTCTGCATGGCTTGTGTGCGTTTTTGTGTGTTTTTCTGTGTGTGTGTGTGCGTGCGTGTGTATGTGTGTGTGTACCTGTACGTGCGCCCATGGAGTCTGTCAGACTCTCAGCGTTTTCCAGCACTCAGCCCAGAGCCAAGGCGAGCACTGCCAGAGGGAGAGCCTGCAATGTAGGGCGCCCGGCGAGCCGGACGCAGGCAGAATATCAACGCCACACGGCAGACACTCCTCCCAGCAGCCCACCTGCTGACTTACGTGATCCAAATGTGAGGAGGAGGAGGGGGGGGGATAGTGGGGCTGGAGGGGGACAGGCTGCAGGAAATTGCCAGGTAGTTTCCAGACCCACTTCCCTGTGCTGCGCCCAATTAATCAGGGCTACATCTGTGTTGGATGGACCTCTACCCCGAGGGGAGGGGGTAGAGCGGAGACGATTGTGTTTTTGTCTGAATATACACACACTTTTTTGTGCATGTGAGCATAAGTGTGTGCGTGTGTGTGTGTGCGTGTGTGTGTGTGTGCTACCTGTGAGAGTGTGTCTCAGATGGTGGGAAGGGAGAGAAGGGGGTTGTGTGTTTTTGTGAGCATTTTCTGGCAAAACCTGGAGGAGGTTTTTGGTGCTGGGTTTTTTTCCAGCCTCGCAGTAAAAAAAAAAAACTACAGCCTCCTCTGGCTCTCTGTCTCCTACTTGTCCATATTTTTCTTCTGGTTTCAGTGTCATCCACCCCTCACTGACCCTCTATTTCCCTCACACATGCACATAAACCCCCACCTCCCTCTCTGCTTTGCTGTGCCTCACTAGAAAGAGGATCATTTTTCAGCACCTGTGCAGCTCGCCGCCTGTATGTTTACTTCCTGAAGCTTCTGGCACACCTGGACCCGAGCTACCCCTCCTTCTTTCATCTCTGCTTTCCAGTTTGCTGGGTTTTTTTTCTTTCTTTTTCTCCCTGTTTGGCTGTTGCGTCTCCAGTGTCTTTCCAGGACTATTCATATGAATAACAAATGAAATTGAAGAGCATGAGGCTAAGCAGAGTGCATGTTTCCACAGAGAAAACAGCACTTACCTCTGGTTTTATGTCCTATACTCTAACTTCTAAATATTTTCAGATGTTCCATAGCCTGATACTGTTCCATCACAAGACTTAAAAAAGTCATGACAGTGTTAGCTGCAGGATGGATGTTTGAGAACTTCACACTGGATGTTCATATTTTTAGTACACACCAAGATACACAACATCAGTAACATCAATAAGCTCTCAGTTTAGAATTGTAACGTGTCCTTAGTGTATATATATATATAGTGACAATACAATATATTGTCATCCTGACTCCTGCAACACAATAACAGAATTGCTGGTGCCAAATTTACGAGAAGTGAATTGGCCAAAGGATAGGTTGAATGCAAGATTTAAAAGAAGAAGAAGAAGACGGCGAGACGATGTCTGATAGTAGGGGAAAGGAGTTAAATGATGAAGCGTGATTAGAGGTGAAACAGTGAATTAATACATTAAGTCTCCCCTTTACCTTTTTGGGGACATTTTAAATTATTGGGTTAATCAGATATGGTGATGTGCTTTTAGAAGATTGCATTGCAATATATAAATTATTTCAGAAACGCTGCGTCATGATATTATGCTAATCCTGGGTCATGAATCAAATCGTATTAAGACAGATGGTGAAGTTTGGGTCACTCAGTGCTCTAAATCAATTGATTAAATCTTGCCTTACAATTGGAGAAAATCTTCCGTATTCACTCAATAAAGCTAAGAAGAGGCGTCCTATGGTGTCAATGTGCGTATTGAAATGTGTGTTAGTGTGTATGAGGCTCCTGATCCTGTGTGCAGGCCTGGCATAGTGTGGTGCAGTGCAGAGTGGAGAGGAGAGGAGAGACAGCTGCCCTGACAGATGCCGGGAGGCAGGACCCCACTGGGAAGCAGAGGGAGGGAGCTGGCACTGTCTCACCCCAGCGGAAGCACCATAGGCTGCAGAGGAAGTGGGCAGGGGGACAAACCAGGGGCTCAGTGTGTGTGAGCGTGCGTGTGAGAGTGTGTGATCTACTTTGAGAGGACCTTCACAGTTGAGCTTTTACGTATGTATTTCCGTCTGATGCACAGAGCAGAATATGCAGTGGAGAAGTCCAGCCAATCAGGAACGCCACACACTCCATGCTGTGCCCGTGGAAGTCGAACCTAAACCTATACATACAACTGAAACTATAGGTCGGGCTGCAGACAGGATTCAAAGTGGAGAACACAAATAAAAGCGTTTCAAAATAGAACCTTCAAAGGCTTCACATTAATTAGATGTTGACTACTTTTTATCTTCTAAATGGGAAAGGGCTTACATTGACCTCCTAGACCATACAAGACTCAAATTGACTTTTTGGGTTTGTTCAAAATTGTTGCTTGCTATTTTGGTTGATCTATGGCTATTTAGTTAAATTCTGCTATTCTATACCTGCATGCTATTGTTTGAAAAAAATAATATAACTGTATGTGAAAAATGTATATTTAATCTATGTGGGCTTTTTAGCCATCTTGAGTTCAGGTTGCTGTAAGGCTTTAGAAATGGTCAGTATGTCACAGTCAGGGTCTATAGAAAGCTAAGGTATGTATGAAATCTGGTATGTCATATGTATTGCAGATATGAATGCTTTTATTAAAACTTATGAATATAAGCATATGAACTCATCTCAATAGCATTTGCGCAGTAAGTAAATTAAAGACATCCTAATAGTCTTCTTCTATGGGTGGCTGAATGAAGTCAAAGTGACCCTTTGACACTTGTGTGTCAAACTGAAAGTCTGACATTTGAAACAACAGTCCAGAAATGTACATATCCCCTTTGTGATGGTAGACATGAATGGAAATATTCTTTGAAATAAAGAATTCACCACAGGCTGACTAGTACTTTCATAGCTGGTACACCAGCACAGTGTTCCTATTCTGTTCAGAATGCAGTGATGAACTATGTACTATTTTAGTAAATGGAAAATGAACTTGAGCTTCTATAGCGCTTTTATAGTCTACCAACTACTCAAAGCACTTTTACACCGCAGGTCACACCATTCACACCCATACACACACTGATGGCAGAGGCTGCTATGTAAGGTGTCCATCAGTGTTAACTAATCACAACCATGAAGCAGGAGGAGCAATTTGGGTTTAAATGTTTTGAATAAGGACACGCCGGGCATGTGGCTGCAGGAGAGGGCGAATAAACCCCCAACCTTCCAGTTAAAAGACGACCGACTCTACCAATGACCATTTTTCAATAAATACTAATGTTGACGAAGTAGATGTATGTCCATTATCCAACAAACATATACTCATATAAATGGTTTATAAAACATGTGCAGGAATATATTTACAACCCGGATGCAGGGGATGGTCAGTGGCAGCCAGGGTCAAATCTGATTGGTCAATCTAAAACCATAATCTATGGTTGGCTATTTAACTCTTCGGACTAGTTTTTTGCAATAAACTGAAACACCTTTCCTTTTGTTAGTATTTTAAATTGTGAACTAGGGCATTTGTCTTTTTAAAATTAATTTAAGAATATTTAAATGTTTGCATTCAGTAATGCCACTTTATGAACTTAAAGCATAAACAGGAATATGATATATTTAAGACACTTTGATGTTAATTAAGTATACTTATACATACTCTCTATATATTGGTAAGTGTTTGCACACATACCACCATATGTCAGTGCTCCAGTTGGCCCAACCCAGTTAAGAAAGTCTGGCTCTGCCTGTGGAACCAAAATTATTTATTGGGGTTTAGAAAAAAGGCTGTGAATATTATAGAAGAATATTTACAGTATCTTTAGAGAGAGGGAAATCTAAAAAGCTACGCACACAGATCCATTGTCACAGAAGATAAGTGGTTCTCTAATTATCATTTGACATAGCTTAGCATAACAAGCAAAACTTTGTGACCAGCGACTTGTACCTCAGGACTACTTGTAGCGTTCATGAAGTTGAATAAACAAAGTTGTTAAAAGAGTCGACTAGCAGACAGCAGCAGGTGGCCCCTCTGGTTTAAACCGCGGAGGCAGCATGGCTTCTAGGCAGCTGTTCGCTCAGTGTCACCAACCACAGACCCCAAACACTTTGAACTAAGTACAAAGCACTGATTCAGCTCTTTATCCTTTATCTTTGATGAAATGAATTTGCCAGATTCAAAAGAACATGGACACACCTAAAAAAAAATACTTTAGAAACTGCTATTGTTAAGTGCCAATAATTTATTTAATTTTGTAAACTAAAAGAAGTCGAAGGTGGAGTTTTTGTCTTTAACAGAATCTGAAGTCCTTGGAAACAGATGTTTTCATTTCAATGTGATGTGGGAGAGATGTGTTGGTAGGTGTATCTGCACTCTTTTGGGGATGAGTCTGGGATGGGGATGCTGGAGGCCTGGTTTGCATGCAATGTGCAGAGACCGATGCAGCTGCGGGGCCTGCACAGGAGGACGTGTTGCCATGGTGAGCCAGGCTGTCGAGCCAGAGAGACCATCCTCACCGTCTACTTGGTCATTGCACAGCTGTCTTTTCTGTGTGACGTTCAAGTATTGTTACATCATGTAGAAAAAAGAAGTTGCACAAAAATAAAAAAGAACAGAACTGTGGTTTAAATACATGAAACAAAGATACCTGTAGTCATAAACACAATCAATGACTACCTCAAACTGCGCTTCCTCCTCCCCTCTTTCCTCAGACACAGAGGCTCACAGTAAGAAGTCCACAGAGAACATGTCCACTGGGACCACTTCCACAGAAGCAGAGCAGACAGAGAGCCATGGTGACACTGTCCAAGTACAATATGTCTCTTACAGTCATCCGTGAAGAGCTCAGGAAGGAGGATCCTATAAGGGTTTTTTGTTTCTCAGAGTGCTGTCAATAAAGCTTTAACAAAATTGTGTAATTAGGAAATCTAAAGACCAAAGATAGTTAAGAAAAGTTAATTCAATTTCTAGCTTCTTTTTATATTTGTCTTTAACCATCAAACATCTCTTAGTCTACTGATCAAGACTTGCAGCAGCACAGATTACTCAGTGTCTGAGAGACAATGAGCATCCATACGTACATTCATACAAATTAAACATCAGGCAAATTGATTCACACCATAGATGAGGAGATTGATATCGCTCCCATAGCTTTATGCTAACTATATAGCTCAAGTATGCTGCTAGCTTTGCTCCCCACAAACATCCGGCCTGACTGTCTCAAGGGTGAAAAATTAATCCAACAAGCACATCAGAGCTTACTAATAAGCACAATATACCTTGTTAGTTTCTTTAAACTGGGACTAGTAGTTGATTTTCATGTTGTTGTATAGTGATAGCTAGTTGTCCTTGTTCCTAGTTTTTGTGCTAGGCTTAGTTAAATGACTGTTGCTGTAGGTCGTTTCTCAGAGTCTAGTTGGGATAAAAATTCAATTACCTAAAGACACAAGAAGATATTTTAGCAAACAATTATATTCACTTTTTAGCAGAGCTTAAATAGATTGCTATTGCTTATGTTTTTGTACGCTATGAAGCTAAGATGCAGCCTGCTAGCTTAGCTGCCCACAAACACCTAGCATGACTCTGTCCAAAGGTGACAAATTTATCCTTCAACCACTTCTAAGCTAGCTAACTTATTTTGTAGAGCTAGCTACCTATTCTTAGTTTTTGTGCTAAAGCTAAGTTTCGCTGTTGCTACAAACTCTCTATGCATCACATCAGTTTCATGCTTTGTTTTGAAACTATGTTTAATTGCTAACTATGTATTTTGAGGATAAAACAGAATTATACTGGGCAACCATTAACAATACCCCTCTTAAGCAGATAATACTCAATAGAAGCCTTAATTAAAATTGTAACTTGAGAAAAAGATTGAAACATAATCAAACCAAACAATTGCAAGTCTCAATTGTTGGGTCAAAGCTTTTAATCGAGATCAAGAATGTTAGATTGGATTCTGAATATATCCGGTATAAAGACATCACGTTTGTCATTTAGCAGAAAACCTTTTTGCTAAAATAGGATGAATTGCATGAAATCAAAGTGTGCATAATGTTCTCGATCACAGCCTGTGACACAGTACAACAGTACCTAATGCTTAACAAAGCAGTTTCCTATAAGAATCGGCTGCATGTCTTTGGTAAACATTCAAAGAGAAGTTGGAATAGCGCTGACATTGCTCTCAAATTGTATTTTAGCTAGAACTCTATAGTCTCCTCACTTTACATTTGCCTTTGTTGTTTAAATGGTTTTCCCAGTTGTGGTAGGATGATTAAACGTAGGAGAAACAATAATGAATATAGCTGGTTTAAAAATGTCTTCTTTAATGACAAAATGTCCTTCAATAACTATCTTTCTTATTGCAAAAGATTTGCTTCTTAATGTTGCTTCTGACCTCCAAGCTTACTATTTGATCTTAGAAGGTGAATGAAAAGCCTTTTTTGTTCTTATAACTATTGTGCAATGTGCAGAAGTATGTCTTTGCACTTTATGACCTCTGCAGTTTGTATTCATGCAAACAATAATGAAAGAATTGCTCTCAGCAGGCAAATTAATATAGAGGTTAATTCATATTGATAGACATTCCTACTTCCTCAATGAATAAATGAGATAAATGTAGAAATCCAGAAAACGTAATTGCCCAAATAAAAACCAATGGAAGAAATGGCATACACTGAAATACACAGTGTAGTATGAATATCAACTTGAAGTCTGAGTTTGTCAGATTTAAAGGAAAATCATATTTTGAATAGACAATAATTTGTATCATTGTGTTTTTGGCATTGAAAATCCAAAATAATATGAACAGAGAGTTTCAGTTAAGCTAAATAATCGCCCCTTGAAATCTAAGTGGCTCTTAGAGAAATTCTGCTCCCAGCTGTGGCAAATTTTGGATTACTTCAACATTGAACCAAGACCTTGAAAAAAGCTTTAATTGCTTAATGAGAGGCCTCGTACAACAACATCAGAAAGTTTAAAACATGCTCTGTTGAATTTTTTACATAATCAGTCTATACAGGTTTAACATGTTTTAATGTCAACATTATACAGTAAATTAAGTCACCAAAGAACATGTGACACATCAATTACACACACATTTTTCCACTTAAGTCGCTTATAACTTATTTTATTTTCAGGCATTCACATTCCTAGAGAAAAAAGGACGCATCAGAAAAAGGCTAACGTTTTCACTTAATAACCGGCAGCAAAGGGTGCTTTGTTGTATTTCTGAACTTTGATGAATCAACCTTAATTTAACTGAATTAGCTTACCCCACAGTCAACCTTAAAGCCCATGTGAGGAGTTTTTAGCTGGTTATGAAGCAGACTTAAATCAATATTGATTCTCCTATATGACAGACAAAGGCAGACACAACCATTGACTACAAGATTGACTCCTTCTTTACTGTTTGAAGTTGTTTGCCACGGGGTGGGTGTCGGATGTGACGCTTGCAGCACTCTTAAGAAACAGCCCTCTTTTACATCCTCCATAACAAATATCTATTGACTATTTTATGTCAGAAAACACCATCTATGCATGCAGGAAAATTTTACAAAGAGATATAATGCACTGCTTTGTCCACTGGTTTTATCAAACAACAATTAGAAAGTTCCTCACCAGAGCTTTAATCAGCACATGAAGTTGTCTGAGTTAATATCATATCACATTTCTGAACTCCTTGTTCATATATTTACTTGATTTTTATTGTCTGAAGTGCCAAATGACTTCTTGACATTTAGTGTTATTAAGATTGATTGGGAGAATGGAAACACTTGGAGGTGTTACTGAAAGGTGTGGGTGCAGTGTCACCGTGTGACAGCATAATGACTGCACCTTCAACACTTACATTCAACCTGCATTCAGCCACCCACCCCGGTTTAACAGCATGTGGATTTGTTAAATCAGACTCCGTGTGCTGGTGAGCAGCCATCACCTCCTGTGTGTCACACTCAGATACGATACGACAAAGGTGCTGAGTGCTTGGTGCATGACATTATCACTATTTCAGGTGAGATTTAACCATCCGGGCAAGATTTCAAAACATGACTCATGCTGACTCATCCTCTTGCCTTTTATCCAGTCATTGTCTGCAGGGGGTTTAAAGCCCATGTGCTGTAGAAATCTAGTTTGAAATGGAAATGTCTTTTTTTATATATACTGGAGTGTGAAGTTACCGTATTAAATGTAAGTATCTTCATACTTGGAATGACAACTTCAGTATCTAGTTAATTTATAAAACTTTTTCATTTCATCAAAGAAATACAAATTGGTTTAAGGTTATTTGTTTCAAGGCTAATAGACCTAACTTTCAGTGACAGTAAAATGCATTCCTCCAGATTCAAGTGGAAACACTTCAGGTCAAGCTCCAACAATCATATTTTTTAAAGAGGGTGTGGTTTGTATGGTGGCTTAAAAAAATGAATTGGGCTGCACTAGCCAGTAAGATTCCCATTAAGAGGAATGGGATGTAAAATCAGTAATTACACGATTTCAAAAGTTTCAACTTTGATTGAATTTTCTCCATAGAGTAGGTTTCAACAACATCCAGTTCCTCTCAGGGTCTCCCCATTGGGCTAAAGCACTTTGTTGTAGTAATTGGATATTCAGCATTTTGTCTGTTGTATTTGTTTTCTATTTTTGTGTTTTTGATGTTGCATCCTTTGTAAAAGCTGCATGTGCTGTTTATGCTGTTTTCTACGGTGGCTGGGAAGTGCAAAACAAAATTACAAATGTGAGACAAATTTACATTTTGAAAAACCTTTTTACATTTTTAGAAAACAACATTACAAAACCAAAACACTTATACCAAGGGAAAAACACATTTACATTTTATAAAACAAATTTACAAACGACAGAATCTTGACCAAATGGGAATGTACCAAATGTCGGAAGTGACCCGGAAGTGATCGAGTGAGGGGGTCATTTTGTTTGTTTTGTTTTGTCGCGGTACATTCCCTTTCCGTTAAGATTCTGTCGTTTGTAAATTTGTTTGGGGGACTGGTAAAAGTGTTCTGCCTCTTGTAAATTTGTCTCAGCGATTGTAAAAGTGTTTCACATCTTGTAAATTTGTTTTGTCCTTGGTAAGTGTTTTTGGTTTTGCAATTTTGTTTCATAAAATGTAAAAATGTTTTTCAAAATTTAAATTTGTCTCACATTTTGTAATTTTGCTTTGCACTTCCCAGCCACCGTAGTTTTCTGCACTTATTTGCGGCACATTTCCGTATTTGAGCTTTGTAAATGATTCCGTTGGTTCTGGATTTGCAGCAAGTTTCTTCTCTTAAAGGAAGAATGTGAGACATTTTACACATGAATGAAGCAGAAATTAAGTATATCCTATTTAAATATCTCTGAGTCATGACTATCTACAAGGAGTAAGAAGTGTGAGTCCCGCTGACTGTGTTGTTGTTGGAGCTGTGTTTACATCATGTTTACACGCACGGGACGGCCGGCTCCTTTTCTTGCGTACTCAAGCTGCTCATGTCAAGGACTAGTGAAAAGAAGTATAACATAGCCTACTCTCTGCTTATTTGGATGTCACGGTTATTCCATGTCATTTTTTTCATTGTGAAGCTACGAGCTAACTAAAGTGTGCTAACATTAGCCTGCTAACACAACATGTTAGCAGGAACAAATGTGTGTTATGTCAGGTTTAATGTTTTTTTGTCCTACTGTTATGAATTCATTTTATCCTTTATTTTAGAAGGGAGGGCCCACTGGTGTTGACGTCTCTATTCCAGCAATAAAAAACAGAACACACAATATCCAAAAACATAAAAATAAAAAAGAAGTCAATCTGAGTGTAAGGCTAAGATGCAGAGAGGATGGCTGTGATAGTGACATGTGGCCATGAATGTCAGCAGGGAGCCTGTCACAGAGCAGGAAACATGTTTATGTATATGTTCTCACACACACATTTCTGTCTCCACAAAATCATAATGACAGAGCTGTGTGGGTTTCTTTCTAAATATTTCAGCAGGTTACGCTTTATTGCCCTGAAATGTTCATGTTTAAGTCTCCTCACAGTGACATTTGACGGTGGCTCAGTGTGTGACCCCAGTCCACTCAGGACTCTATCGCTCTGTGTCCATTTATCCAGGGCTCTGACATGTTAAAGGAGGTGAAGCTCTGAGGTGATGTGAAGTGCCTGAGCAACTGGCCAGCACCCAAGTCTAAGGTCCCTTCATGCGTAAAAGTCAACATGGCATTACTGCAACCATTGGCAAAGTTGCACAGTATGGCGCAGATGGACGAGAGCAGGTAATGGCTGAGGCTCTTCTTCAACTCTGTTAGTCACGTAACAAAAAAAAAAGGGAAATAAAAGGATCAGTATTTGTTGTTTTTTTCTCTAAAAAGCGAAGGTTTACACAAAAATATTTGAAACTATTTTAAAAACATTGCTTTTCTAGAACATCATCGTGGTCAAGTGGTCAAATCGATTGTACTTTAGTGGCAGCTCGAACTGTGTCTTCACATTTGTGATCCTATGTGTGA